>NC_135324.1:20224010-20250777 GCF_048772815.1 Callospermophilus lateralis
GACGAGCAGGGCGACATCATTTGCCGACGTTACTTCTTAACTGTAGGTTAGTGGTCAGTCTTGCTTCTCAGTCTCAAGCCTGGGTGAAACAACCATGATGAGAAAGCACGAAGCTTCCTATAGGACCATACCCACAGGCTTAGGTGTCTCAGTGGCATGCCACCCCACATGCCAAGAAAACACAAGTCTGAGGCATTTAATAAGAGCCCTCTAATGAAAGAAAGCACTAATGTCACCAATGTGCCATCATCTGGGCCCAGTCTTAAAAGGCACACGGGAAGGATCGATAGATTAAGTCCATGTTGACAGACCAATTTGAAGCCATTAAGCAAAGAAGAAGAAAGCACAGTTTGAAAAGCACATTTGAGGAGAATAAAAACAGCCACCGAGTGGCCGTGGTCAATTCCTTTTCATTAGAACACTGGCCGTATTAATTTTAGATACGTTAATGCAATCTGCTTCAAACTAATTGCAATTGATCGGGAGCCCAGCTTCATAGACACATGATCCATATTGACTGCTCCCACACTGGCTGAAATGAGAGCCAGCTTCGAGTCCGCCGCTCTTAACTGGAAACCAAGTCAGTGCGCGCAGGTCCACAGCCAGGGCCCACGCGCCACCCATCACTCCTCAGAGCAAGTGAGACTAACCACCAACTCAGGCTCCATGGAAAACCTGGAGCCCGTCACCAACCTGGCCTGCACTCCACCAAGCCAACTCCACTGACTGAGGTTCGGTGCTACGTCCAGGGGGGAGCAACCCAGGTTTACTTCTGCATCTTCAGGGGCAGGAGGCGAGAAGAAACTCACCAAGCAAACGGATGGGTACGGCGTGGGGGAGAAGACTCGTTAACTGATGAACGCTGACGTGAACCTGAACGGCTACTAATGAAGCGTTTATGTATCCCGCACGTGAGAGTCAGCTTCGCATGCTCTAGTGGGTCACACGCTCATGAAAGGTGACATGGTTTCTCTGCTTCCTGTAGCTGTCATTCCCAGTCTCCCTCCTCCTGGGCGCCGCCTTCGCTGAAGCCAGCTGAGGCGTTGTGAGCAGTCCCAGCCGGGAAGCTGGCATTACTCGGGCCACAAAGTCTCTGTCTTCCCAACCTGGCACCTTCTCCATCTCCACCAGGGCGTGGAGAGGCTCAAAGAGGTTGAGGGTCCAGCAGAGGACATGGCACCCACAAACGTGCAGAGCCAGGCTCTCTGAAGAGGGAGCCCTGGTCTTTGTGAGAGCGTTACGTAATCACCGGTCTCTGTACAGCCTGGTTTCAACGCTCCTTTAAACAGTCACATCTCCACACTGGGTTTGAATTGCAGCTCTTAGGAGTGTAAGCTCACAGCCACCTTGAGAAACCGCTGCCTGTGACAAAGGCCACCTCCCAATGTCACTGGCAGAGGCTGCTCTGCCTTTGTCACAAACGGATAAACTGCTTATCGCAAGATTCCCGCTCAAGGTCCCTGGTCATGTGGGCCAAGAACTCAAGCCCGGCCTGCTGTAATGGTCAAGGAAGGACGTCAGATTTCCTACAGAAGCCCTGCGTAACAGCAGCGGGGGCCAGAACCCAGAGCGACAGCTCATCGGGGTCCGCTGGCCTGATGACCCCGAGTTCTCCCACCCTCCCAGTGGTGCCTGCTCCCTCCTGAAGACCGTGGCTCCCCAACGTGGCCTCCGTGGATGTTCACCCCTGGGCTCCTGGGGCAGTTACCCAGAGCACAGCCTTCCCTCCTTAGGGAAGCCACCATGCAGGTGGACGGCTCCAGGCATGCAGGAGGGCCTCAGGCCACAGGAGGCGTCTCTGACCAGTGCTCCTGAGAGCTGCCCAGCAGGCTGGGGTCCCACATGTGAATTTCACACGCTCGCTCCCACAGGCCCCTTGGTGACACAGACTGGGAGGGGTTAGCAAACAGTGTTCCCCCTTCCAAAGGTCGGCTCTAAATGCTGGCCACCACGTTTAGGGAAACCGTACCTGCGCCAAGCGGCGGGGGCAGACCCAGGGGCAGGCCCTGAGAGATCAGAGGACCGCAGTTTGGGAAGAGTGGCCTGCAGAGACCCTGGGCAGCATCCTCCCCCTACAGAGGGAGAAGGCTCCCGGGAACCGTGAGCTCAGGAGGTGGGAAGTTCAAAGACCCCAGGACTCTGCTATCCGTCACGATCCTGCCTGGAACGTGGTACAGTGCTAGGCCCCGGGCAGGCTCCGGTCTGCTCCTGTGCACGTGGACCCTCAGTAGAGCCGAATTTATAGGCTAGAGACTAAAAATGATGAATAATAACAAAATAAAATGATCACAACACTATGATAATCCAGATTATCAGAAACTCGTGAGTTATTTCTAGAATTTTCCATCTAGTATTTCTGGCCCATAGTTCACTGCAGAGAGTGACAGTGGAGAAGGGAGACCCTGACACTTCCTGCCCACCTGGGATCCAGGTCCACAGGAGGAGGACACTAGGCTGGGACGGGCAGCAGCTCTGCCCTGACCGTGCCTCCTCGGCAGGCCTGCCTTCCTTCCCCGACCCCAGAGCCCCCCATCTTCCCCTCCTCGACTCCAGCTACCTCGGGTGGCTGGGCTCCAGAAACACGGCCTCCACCCTGTTGGGATGCGGGGACTCCTGCCCGGTCGGCCTGGGCAGCCCCCCAGCCCCTCTGCCCATCATCGCACCAACAACCCCTGCCATGAACCACTTCCCCTCCAGCCTGCCGAGGACCTGCAGGAGTCAACACCTGCTCACTGGACCCTGAGGGACGCGGTGCTTCCAGAGCCCCCAGAGGAAGCGGGTGCAGGGGTGCCCCTCTGTGAGGGGCACTTTGGGATCCTCCTCTGGAGCAGTTTCCTGGTTGTGTCTTTCACATACTGGGGTTCCCCGACAGGAGAGGTACCCTGGGGTCCAAACTCCTCATCTGAGCGGGAACCTGAGAAAGAGGCCAGCCACAAAGGCACACACCTGTAATCCCAGCAGCCGGGAGGCTGAGGCAGGAGGATTGCAAGTCTGAGGCTCTCCTCATCAACTTACTGAGGCCCTGTCTCAAAACAGGGCTGCAGATGTGCTCGAGGTAAAGCACCTGGGTTCTATCCCCAGTTCCAAAAAAAGAAAAAAGCCACCTGAGTAAGACAGTGACCTGCCCAGGATCACACAGGAGCTGCAGGAGGCTGAACCCTGCCCCAGGTCCCATCCTCCCCCTCCTGCACTGGACTTGGGACAAGGGACCATCCTAAAAACGGCACCGTTCTCCAGCCAGCCTCTGGACCAGCACGCCACCTTCTAGATCTCAGCTTGGAGGGAAGGGAAGCAGCTGAGAAGGAAGCAGCACACACACAGATCCGAGGGCCTGTGGGGGCCGGGAGCAGAGGCAGCAGAGGCGTGGGGACTGAGGGGCCCAGAGAGAGCTGAGATGAAAAGACAATGACTAAGCCGGCAGAATCCACAAGACTCAAAGCACAGAACGCAACGGCTGCTGGGAAACGGGCCATCACCAAGGCACCAAGGCACCGTCCCCCACCCCGTGGCTGTGAAACTAGAGGCCTGCAGGGGACAGAAATAGCACCATGGAGGCCGGGAACCAGTGGGGTAGAGAGGCAGTGCAGGCACCCCCAGGGAGGACCTGGCCCCTCCACCTCCAGGCCCTCCCACTGCCCTCACCCCCTCTGCAGAACCAGGGCCTCGCTCCGGAAGGCGGCCCAGAGGAGCCTGGCCAAGGGCCCACGAGGGGGCAGGGACCAGGGGATGGGGGACAAAGCTGGGTGCACTATCCCACCAGAAGGAAGAGGGTGCTTCAGGAGGGGCTGGAGGACCACGCTGGCGCTGTCAGGGGACACAAACGGCTTTGCACACGTGCCCACCCACACCAAGCACCCACTCCCCAGAAGGACCCCTGGCCGGCGTGAAAACTCCAACTCCCAGCCCTGCACCCTGGGAGCGGCCCTTCAGGGACAGGGGCCAACTCTGGAGATGGACTCATTTATTATTTGTGCAATGAAAATCAATCTACCTACACACAGGCCTCGGAGGAAGTTATCAAACCAGGCAGAGAACTGTGCCCCTGTCTGTCTCAACCTGCCTGCACGCAGGGCTGTGCCCTCCCCTGAGGTGGCCTGGGTCCTGAGGCAGGCTGGAGGGAGGCGGGGGCAGAGCCACCTCTGCGGTTACACAGAGACGCCACCTCGCGCCCGAAGCTCCTGCTGCTGGCTGTGAAGAGGCTGGTAAACCTCATCTCCGGCTCTCGACGGCAGCTCCCGACTGGAATACAAACAGGGAACCCAGCTGTAAACCCAGAGGGACAGGCCCTTCCCTCCCGCTGCAGGCCTGGGCGGAGGGCACATGGTCATGGGCCACGGCAGGCCAAGAGCTCACACACTGAGCATCTCAGGACTCACCACTGGCTCCCCGTAGGCCAGGAAGACCCACAGCCCTACCTCGGTCACACTACCTGGGAGTTACCAGCCCTCAAACAGACGTCAGTGTCAACAAAAAGACAGCCACCGCTCAACCGGTACCAATGAGTGGCTCAAAGCGAGCCCTGACGGAGGCCGTCCTGCAGGAGAGCTGGAACCCTGACGGGCGGAGGCAGAGGGCTGAATGTGTTCCTGCCAGCATGACCGTCTCTCAGCGTGAAAACACCTGGCAGAGCGGAAGCCAAGACCGCCCTCAGAGGCCTGTCCCTGAAAGCAAGGTCAGAGGGAGGAGGACGGGAGGAAGTGGCCGCTTTGAAAATGAATCCACCTTTCCTCTAACTGCAAAGCTCCTGACCACTCTCCACCTAGTGCCCCACTTTGCACACTACAAAGAAATTAATTAACCAACTAATTAGCCCTGGGCAAAGTTCTCCAGCTCCAGGAGAGGAACAGAGGGATCCCCCCACTTAGGGTGAGAGAAAGAGAAGGACACCCGGGGCCAGTGCTCCTGGGTCGGTGTGGGGATCCAAGGAGCTAACACACGCACATCCATGGGAGGGTGCCCAAGATAGGCTCCTAACTCTTATTTTTCATGCAGAAACATAATGGAGGAGGAAACGTGTAAAAAGTAGACCCCGGCAATCACTAGAATAAAAAACTGTAGGTGACCGCGCAAGTGATAAAAAGAAGAGTGCCCACGGGACCTGCTGTTGGTTGTAAATGCATTTGGAGAGGTATTTTTAAACTCTGATTGTGGAACCTTTACACTTGAATCACTCAACAATCAGGGAGAGAGAGCCGCAATTTACAATAGGAAGAACCAGAAAAACTTCACCCTCGTTAGTATGGGAAACGGCCCCTGAGCCAGGAAACTCTCATCTCACTGGAGCCAGGAGTGTGCATCTCACAGGTGAAGCAGGAAAGTCGGGGAGACCCACGGCCACTCGGCTGCTTACGTGAGCGTCAGGACTAGAATCCAAGGCCCGGGCCTGAAACTCCTGCTATGACAACTGATGTCTCTTCTCTAAGTCTGAGAATCCTGGAAGCCGCGGTGACATCTCTGACCCCAACATGCTGCTTCCCATTCCACAGTGTGGAAAACAGAGCAGATCGCAAGTCAGGGACAGCAGTCGTGAGGACAGGGATCTGGAAGAGCCTCGAGGGGTGTGAGGTTTAACCAGGGAAGGTGACCACAGAAGGAACAGACCTCCGGTTTCCTGGTCGGAGAACCCAACTGGAGCTCTTCTCTGCAGAAAACCAGACCAGGATCAGACCCGCAGCCCGGGCCATTCCCCCCCTATTGACAGAGCATTTGTGACGACACCAGGTCATGTCCGTCCGTCCTACCAGAGAGGGACCCAAAGCTGAGCTCTGGATTCAGATCACTCAGAAACCAGATCAGACCAGGATTTTTAGAACTCATTCTTC
The DNA here is from genome assembly GCF_048772815.1 of Callospermophilus lateralis. Taxonomy (NCBI): domain Eukaryota; kingdom Metazoa; phylum Chordata; class Mammalia; order Rodentia; family Sciuridae; genus Callospermophilus; species Callospermophilus lateralis. Next base: position 20,229,833 of record NC_135324.1, read on the forward strand.
TCAGGGTGCCCTTAACCAAGTCTTACACTTTTTAAACCAAATCAAACGCTAGTGGTCATTTTTGAGTGCCGCAAAGTTCCAGAAACGGAACCATACACCTGCCCTCGATTCTCCCCACAGAGGACAACGTCGGCAGAAGCCATTTGGCAGATGAGCTCATGAAGGCTCCCAGAAGCTACGTGCCTGCTCGGGGTGAGGGGCTGGCAGGAGGTAGAGCCAGATCCCAAACCCAGGTGGGTGGACGGCAGAGCCTGTGTCCATCAGCAAGACTGGCAGGAGTTGGCTCCCATGCACGAACGTGGGAGACCATGGCCACTCTGTCCTGAGACACGAGAGCAGGAGGAGGAGGCCATGTGTGGACTCACTGTGGGAAGGACAGAGCAGGACCAGACCCGCAGCCCAGACCATCGGTGCTGCATTTACAGGGCATCTGTGATGACCCCAGGTCTCTCAGTCTAAGACCCCAGCAGCAAGGGGTCAGTGATCACGTCACCCCATGATGACAAACAAGAGACTGGGGACGGGAGCAGGGAGCTCAGGAAAGAGCGTGCCGGAGGAGCTTCACCGGGTCAAGGAATTAATATTCTCCAAGACGCTGCCTGGCTCTCTTTATCCTGGGCTCAGCAGGAAAGCAGCACTTTTTTGAGCAGCAGAGAAACATAGAACCCTTTGTAGAGCAGCAGACGCCCAACGCAGAACTCACTCCCTAAGCCCAAGCTGCTCCTCTGCCAGCAGCAAGAAGTGTTCCGGAAACACACCGCGGTCAAAGCACCGACCCCTGAGCGCAGAGCAGGCACGGGTGCACGACGCCCCACACAGCACTCCAGTCCCCTGCCCGGGCAGGCCGGCCGAGCACGCGGTGGAGGAAGGGCACCTTAAGTCCACATGGGTGCAGAAGTGGGCCAGGGCTCACTCCAAGGAAGAAGTTGAATTAAGGTGTGTGACCCAGGCTGGCTTTTAACCCTGCCCCCAAACCTAGGTGGAAGTTTAATCCCTGCTGTGGGGTATTAGGAGGCAGGACCAGGAGGAACCTCTAGGAAGAGATTAATTACTGAAAGGACTAATCCACTCACGATTACTGGACTCACAGGTCTCCTGAGTGGGCCTGCTATGGGAGGCAGTTTGGCTTGTCACTTGGAGGCTCCTGAAGCCCTGAACACCTCAGGCCTCTGCAGAGTCTCCACCAGCAAGAAGGCCCCCACCAGCAGGATGCAGCCCCCAGCCTTGAACTTCCCATTACCACAACAATAAGACGTGAACTGTTTTGCTTTATTCGCTACCTAGTAGCAGGTATTGTATGATGGCAACGCAAGACTGGCCAAGACAAACTCCTCCCTGGGAACGGGCAGAAGCATCCCACTGTGCACCTCCAGCAGGGTGGCTGCCGGCCTGACAGACGGGTCTGTCTGTCAACAGTCAAGTTCCTTACAGCCAAAACCTTCCTCCCAGAGCGGGAGGGCAGAGAAGAAAGGCAAGAACCTGCAAATGACAAGTGTACCCACAGGCCCAGGCTGGGAAGGACACACACAGGTGACAAACTGTGCACTCCCACCTCAGATGGAGGTCACCTCCGAGGAAATGGCATCCACAGACGCCAGGGGACAGATGCTGAAGAAACCCGAGAGAGGCAGAGCACAGGAGCTAGGTGCCGAGTCGAGCCGGAAAGGCAACGTGACCCCATGGACACGGGTCAGCCACGGCCCTGGTGACCTTATTCACCCCCAGTGAAGCAGGGGCGTGAGAACGACCAGAATCAGATTCTGGAAAAGTCACAGCCTTGTGTTCAGAGGACAGCACCCAAGGAGAGAGAGCCGGTCCCACCAGACCCAGGTCAGCCAGCGTTCTCCATGAAGGGCCAGGCTCACCACGGGGGCCAGCTGCTCTCTGCCGCAGCTAGTGGACTCTGCCTCTGAGCCCACAGCGGGCACGTCACACGTGAGCCAGCGGCCAGGGCCGCAGTCCAGGAAGGCTTCAGCTGCTGACGCAGGGCGGGGAGTTGGGACCATGACCCGTGCAGACCGGGGGAAGGGCAGTGGTAACAGGCGGGCTGGGGGGTTCCGGGCGATGACGCACACCTCGCCAGGCATCAGCCGCAGGTTGATGGGAAAACACCTCGCACTCGACTCGCATTTGCCAAGGTTGGCTCAGAGGACGGGATGAGCTGTATGAACCCGCTGGTCTGAAGAAAGGCCTCGGGGGTCTGGCCAAACTGGCCTTGTACTCCACTGAATCACCGACCTCCAGCACATGGTTCCACCACATCAGAGCGAAGGGGCCTTGGGTCTCTCAATATGAATCCCAGCGGGCACCTGCAGAACCCCTCTAACACCCTCCCGCTGTGGGGCCCCAACAGAGCTGCTCTCCACAGAGAAAAGAGAGACCCCGCAGAGGAGAAGGACATGCAGAATTAGTGAAGGGGAGTTAAAGCAGAGCGTGAACAACGGCACCCGTGGGACACTGCAGAAGGGTCCTAGGAGGCACACACCCCCTGCAGGAGGGCACAGGACTCCACGGGAAAACCACTCCCGAATTAACCATTCCACGGGCTTCAAAGGAAGCGCTGGAACAGATTCCCGCTGTCCTGCCCTGCTCCTGCTCTTTCTAAGGAAAGTGAGCCTTTCAACATGGGCCCTAAGGACAGAGAGAGAGAAAACCATCTGAACTGCAGACTCCGGTGGTTCTGTCACACAGAAAGACGACACACCGATGGCCAAGGACACTAAACAGAGAAAGCGATGTATTTCCTTTCTCTGGAAAACCACTAGAATAAAAGGATATCTACGTTAATGCCACACGCATTTAGTGAGCCTTACCGTGCGGTATGAACGATTCAGATGCGGTTTTTGTAGGGAGGCATCAAACAAAACGTCCACACACTTGACAGGCCTTTCCCAGACTAATTAGTATGCTAAGTGGCTGACAGACTGAGATGGATGGCCAAGTCCAGCTGTCCAGCTACAGGCAAGGATGAAAAACACAGGGCCTGGGGGCCAGGCCCCCAGACTGAAGGACAGACAGCACTAATCCTCGGCCTCCTGTCCCCAAACAGCCTCTTGATTTCACTTTGACCCCTTCATCCTGAATTCCGAACCTCTGCATCCTCGTCACACACTCAGCAAGGGGGGAACGAGGGAAAGCAACCGGCCCTTCTGAGTGGACAGGCCAGCCAAGGCCTGGGAGGCAGGTCTGGTCCAGCAGCTGGGCCTGCCTGCCTGCCTGTGTGGTATGTGGCTGCTCTCCTCAGAGGTCTCAGAGGCAGAGATGGAGACACGCGGCCTCAAAGCCTCTAAAATATCTACTCCCGCCCCTTCAAGAAGTGTGTAGGCCTCCTCCCTACCCAGAGACAGAGAGCTACTGGTCCCGAGGGGACCCCGCAGCTGGACTCTTGCACCACCTGAGTGCCCGGGAGCTCACCCCAGCTGGCCGCTGTGCGGGCAGCCTCCGGCCTCCCTGACTCTCATCCCAAGCCTGCTGCCCGATGTCCCTCCTCGGACAGATCCACAGACTGCAGGTAAAGATGGGGGAGCACTGGGCTACCAGAGGCACTGGCCCAGTGGGGAGGGACGAGAGGTGGTTCTGCTGTCTTATCCCCCAACAAAGCACCCACTGAAAGGTCCCCAAGGATTCCACGCCCCCGGCTGAGTGAGCAGAAGAGCCTGCAGGAGGCTCCAGGCACAGAGACCCTCAGGAGCCTTCCCGACAGCGCAGGTGACCCTCCTCTCACCAACATCGCTGTGGCCAGAATGCCTGGGCCGACTCCGAGCTCACCCACCTCACCTGCAGCGGGGATGGAAAGACCAAGCCTCCTCCGCTGCGGGAGGACTGGAGGTGCACAGGTCCCCGCAGCCTGGTGCCCTTGGTGGACAGAGCCACATCCAGACGCTGCGGCACCCGCTCTCCACACAGCACCAGGCAGCTCGCTTACTGGGAGTGTGGCCTCAACACACCACTCAGGGCTGCGGAGGCTGGTCACCCCAGCTGCAAAAACATCAGACCTCACTCAAATCTACGGGTGCAGCTTACGATACAAGCAAACCATCCTCCCAGAACTTCACAGCCATGGGCAAGAGCGCCTCCGCCTGAGGAAGAGGCAGCAGGCGTGAGCCATCTCACTTCCACCACAGTACCACCCCATCCTGAATTCCGAACCAGGTAGACGTCACCTTTTCAAACCAGTGACACTCTCCAGAACACCTTTCCTCGTCTCTGAACCCAGGTCTGCAGACCCCAGCCCACCGGTGGTTGTGGCACGCACCCTCCAGGTGTTTGGCCAAGGAGGAGCACAGCCAGGCTGTTTGTGCTGCAAGACCAGGCTGAGTGGCCGCAGCAGACAAGGTCAGGCCCGAGGTCTACAGTGGGGGCACAGAGGGGGGTTCTGGTCCTCGAACCCTGGACACTCTCCACTGAGCCATATCCCAACGGGGTTAGTTGGCTTTCTGTCACTGTAACCAAAAGACCTGGCGAGGACAGTTTAAAGGAGGGAGCTGATCTGGGCTCACAGTTTCAGAGGACTCGGTCCATACATGGCCGACTCCATCGCTCTGGGCTCTGGGCCCAGGTGAAGTAGAACATGGTGGCAGAAGGTCAAGGCAGAGGACAGCGGCTCAGGACATGAAAGCCAGGAAGCAGAGAGAGCTCTGCTCACCAAAGACACAACAGCAACCCTAAAGACACACTTCAGTGATGTACTTCCAGTCACACCCCATCCACACAGCAGGGAAGTCATGGGCACACAGGAAGGAGGTCAAGGACAGCAGTGGAAGTGGTGGACACACACAGGAAGGAGGTCGAGGAGAGCAGTCAAGGTCATGGTCAGCACAGGAAGGAGGTCGAGGACAGCAGTGGAAGTCATGGACACACACAGGAGGTTGAGGACAGCAGTCAAGGTCATGGACACACACAGGAAGGAGGTCGAGGAGAGCAGTGGAAGTGGTGGACACACACAGGAAAGAGGTTGAGGACAGCAGTCAAGGTCATGGACACACACAGGAGGTCGAGGACAGCAGTGGAAGTCATGGACACACACAGGAGGTCGAGGACAGCAGTGGAAGTGGTGGACACACACAGGAAGGAGGTCGAGGACAGCAGTGGAAGTGGTGGACACACACAGGAAGGAGGTCGAGGACAGCAGTGGAAGTGGTGGACACACAAAGGAAGGAGGTGAAGGACAGCAGTGAAAGTGGTGGATACACACAGGAAGGAGGTCGAGGACAGCAGTGGAAGTGGTGGACACACACAGGAGGTTGAGGACAGCAGTGGAAGTGGTGGACACACACAGGAAGGAGGTCGAGGACAGCAGTGGAAGTGGTGGACACACACAGGAAGGAGGTCGAGGACAGCAGTGGAAGTGGTGGACACACACAGGAGGTTGAGGACAGCAGTGGAAGTGGTGGACACACACAGGAAGGAGGTCAAGGACAGCAGTGGAAGTGGTGGACACACACAGGAGGTTGAGGACACCAGTCAAGGTCATGGACACACACACAAGGTCATGGACAGCAGTGGAAGTGGTGGACACACACAGGAAGGAGGTCGAGGACAGCAGTGGAAGTGGTGGACACACACAGGAAGGAGGTCGAGGACAGCAGTGGAAGTGGTGGACACACACAGGAGGTTGAGGACAGCAGTGGAAGTGGTGGACACACACAGGAGGTTGAGGACAGCAGTGGAAGTGGTGGACACACACAGGAAGGAGGTCAAGGACAGCAGTGGAAGTGGTGGACACACACAGGAAGCTGGTCAAGAAGAGGTTGAGGACAGCAGTCCTATGGACACACATAGGAAGCTGGTCAGGAAGGAGATTGAGGACAGCAGTGGAAGTCGTGGACACTCACAGGAAGGAGGTCAAGGACAGCAGTGGAAGTCGTGGACACTCACAGGAAGGAGGTCAAGGACAGCAGTGGAAGTGGTGGACACACACAGGAAGGAGATTGAGGACAGCAGTGGAAGTCGTGGACACACACAGGAAGGAGGTCGAGGACAGCAGTGGAAGTGGTGGACACACACAGGAGGTTGAGGACAGCAGTGGAAGTGGTGGACACACACAGGAAGGAGGTCAAGGACAGCAGTGGAAGTGGTGGACACACACAGGAAGCTGGTCAAGAAGAGGTTGAGGACAGCAGTCCTATGGACACACATAGGAAGCTGGTCAGGAAGGAGATTGTGGACAGCAGTGGAAGTCGTGGACACTCACAGGAAGGAGGTCAAGGACAGCAGTGGAAGTCGTGGACACTCACAGGAAGGAGGTCAAGGACAGCAGTGGAAGTGGTGGACACACACAGGAAGGAGATTGAGGACAGCAGTGGAAGTCGTGGACACACAGGAAGGAGGTCAAGGACACCAGTCAAGGTCATGGTCAGCACAGGAAGGAGGTTGAGGACAGCAGTGGAAGTGGTGGACACACAGAGAAAGGAGGTCAAGGACAGCAGTGGAAGTGGTGGACACACAGAAAAAGGAGGTCAAGGACAGCAGTCAAGGTCATGGTCCACACAGGAAGAAGGTCAAGGACAGCAGTGGAAGTGGTGGACACACAAAGGAAGGAGGTCGAGGACAGCAGTGGAAGTGGTGGACACACAGAGAAAGGAGGTCAAGGACAGCAGTCAAGGTCATGGTCCACACAGGAAGAAGGTCAAGGACAGCAGTGGAAGTGGTGGACACACACAGGAAGGAGGTCGAGGACAGCAGTGGAAGTCGTGGACACACACAGGAAGGAGATCGAGGACAGCAGTGGAAGTGGTGGACACAGGAAGGAGGTCAAGGACAGCAGTCAAGGTCATGGTCCACACAGGAAGAAGGTCAAGGACAGCAGTGGAAGTGGTGGACACACACAGGAAGGAGGTCGAGGACAGCAGTGGAAGTGGTGGACACACACAGGAAGGAGGTAGAGGACAGCAGTGGAAGTGGTGGACATACAGAGAAAGGAGGTCAAGGACAGCAGTCAAGGTCATGGTCCACACAGGAAGAAGGTCAAGGACAGCAGTGGAAGTGGTGGACACACACAAGAAGAAGGTCGAGGACAGCAGTGGAAGTGGTGGACACACACAGGAAGGAGGTCGAGGACAGCAGTGGAAGTGGTGGACACACAGAGAAAGGAGATCGAGGACAGCAGTGGAAGTGGTGGACATACAGAGAAAGGAGGTCAAGGACAGCAGTCAAGGTCATGGTCCACACAGGAAGAAGGTCAAGGACAGCAGTGGAAGTGGTGGACACACAGGAAGGAGGTCGAAGACAGCAGTGGAAGTCGTGGACACACACAGGAAGGAGATCGAGGACAGCAGTGGAAGTGGTGGACACACACAGGAAGGAGGTCAAGGACAGCAGTCAAGGTAATGGTCCACACAGGAAGAAGGTCAAGGACAGCAGTGGAAGTGGTGGACACACACAGGAAAGAGGTCGAGGACAGCAGTGGAAGTGGTGGACACACACAGGAAGGAGGTCGAGGACAGCAGTGGAAGTGGTGGACACACACAGGAAGGAGGTCGAGGACAGCAGTAGAAGTCGTGAACACACACAGGAAGGAGGTCGAGGACAGCAGTGGAAGTGGTGGACACACACACACAGGAAGGAGGTCGAGGACAGCAGTGGAAATGGTGGACACACACAGGAAGGAGGTCGAGGACAGCAGTGGAAGTGGTGGACACACATAGGAAGGAGGTCGAGGACAGCAGTGGAAGTGGTGGACACACACAGGAAGGAGGTCGAGAACAGCAGTGGAAGTGGTGGACACACACAGGAAGGAGGTCGAGGACAGCAGTGGAAGTGGTGGACACACACAGGAAGGAGGTCGAGGACAGCAGTCAAGGTCATGGTGCACACAGGAAGAAGGTCAAGGACAGCAGTGGAAGTGGTGGACACACACAGGAAGAAGGTCGAGGACAGCAGTGGAAGTGGTGGACACACACAGGAAGGAGGTCGAGGACAGCAGTGGAAGTGGTGGACACACACAGGAAGAAGATCGAGGACAGCAGTGGAAGTGGTGGACACACAGAGAAAGGAGGTCAAGGACAGCAGTCAAGGTCATGGTCCACACAGGAAGAAGGTCAAGGACAGCAGTGGAAGTGGTGGACACACACAGGAAGGAGGTCGAGGACAGCAGTGGAAGTGGTGGACACACACAGGAAGGAGGTCGAGGACAGCAGTGGAAGTCATGGACACACACAGGAAGGAGGTCGAGGACAGCAGTGGAAGTCATGGACACACAGGTAGGAGGTGGAGGACAGCAGTGGAAGTGGTGGACACACACAGGAAGGAGGTCAAGGACAGCAGTCAAGGTCATGGTCCACACAGGAAGAAGGTCAAGGACAGCAGTGGAAGTGGTGGACACACACAGGAAGGAGATCGAGGACAGCAGTGGAAGTGGTGGACACACAGAGAAAGGAGGTCAAGGACAGCAGTCAAGGTCATGGTCCACACAGGAAGAAGGTCAAGGACAGCAGTGGAAGTGGTGGACACACACAGGAAGGAGGTCGAGGACAGCAGTGGAAGTGGTGGACACACACAGGAAGGAGGTCAAGGACAGCAGTGGAAGTCATGGACACACAGGTAGGAGGTCGAGGACAGCAGTGGAAGTGGTGGACACACACAGGAAGGAGGTCAAGGACAGTGGTTGAAGTCGTGGGCACACAGGAAGGAGGCTGAAGACTGATCAAGGACATGAAGTACAGAGGAAGGTGGTCAGGGTCATGAATGTAAGGGCAGTGGCTGAAGTCGTGGATGCACACAGGGAAGATGACCAAGGGCAGTGGTCAAAACAGGACACACACAGGCAAGTGGCTGAGGACCATGGACTAGTCGGCAGGTACACACAGAAGGAGGTCAAGGACTAGAGCGGAGGTTGGGACATTCAGGGAAGGAGATCAGGACGGGCGGAGAGCAGGAGGCACTAGGGAAGAAGGTCAAAGGAGGCACAGCAGTGTGTGCCATATACCCACAGAAGGAAGCCAAGAATGGTGGCAGAGGTCAGGAGGTACACAGGACAGGAGGTCAAGGATGGGCCAGAGAGCGGGACATACACATGCAAGGAGTTCAGGGATGGGGCAGAGTCCTGGATGGCAGCAGGGGACAGGGACCTACACACAGAAGGAGGTCAAGGACAGCCCCAGAGATACCCATAGAGAGGGAAGGAGGTCAGGGACAGCCCTAGAGGTAGGGATGGAGAGGGAAGGAGGTCAGGGACAGCCCTAGAGGTAGGGATGGAGAGGGAAGGAGGTCAAGGACAGCCCTAGAGGTAGGGATGGAGAGGGAAGGAGGTCAAGGACAGCCTAGAGGTAGGGATAGAGAGGGAAGGAGGTCAGGGACAGCCCTAGAGGTAGGGATGGAGAGGGAAGGAGGTCAGGGACAGCCCTAGAGGTAGGGATGGAGAGGGAAGGAGGTCAGGGACAACCCTAGAGGTAGGGATGGAGAGGGAAGGAGGTCAAGGACAGCCTAGAGGTAGGGATAGAGAGGGAAGGAGGTCAGGGACAGCCCTAGAGGTAGGGATGGAGAGGGAAGGAGGTCAGGGACAGCCCTAGAGGTAGAGATGGAGAGGGAAGGAGGTCAAGGACAGCCCTAGAGGTAGGGATGGAGAGGGAAGGAGGTCAGGGACAGCCCTAGAGGTAGGGATGGAGAGGGAAGGAGGTCAGGGACAGCCCTAGAGGTAGGGATGGAGAGGGAAGGAGGTCAGGGACAGCCTAGAGGTAGGGATGGAGAGGGAAGGAGGTCAGGGACAACCCTAGAGGTAGGGATGGAGAGGGAAGGAGGTCAGGGACAGCCCTAGAGGTAGGGATGGAGAGGGAAGGAGGTCAGGGACAGCCCTAGAGGTAGGGACAGAGAGGGAAGGAGGTCAGGGACAGCCCTAGAGGTAGGGATGGAGAGGGAAGGAGGTCAGGGACAGCCCTAGAGGTAGGGATGGAGAGGGAAAAAGGTCAAGGACAGCCCTAGAGGTAGGGATGGAGAGGGAAGGAGGTCAAGGACAGCCCCAGAGATACCCATAGAGAGGGAAGGAGGTCAGGGACAGCCCTAGAGGTAGGGATGGAGAGGGAAGGAGGTCAGGGACAGCCCTAGAGGTAGGGATGGAGAGGGAAGGAGGTCAGGGACAGCCCTAGAGGTAGGGATGGAGAGGGAAGGAGGTCAAGGACAGCCTAGAGGTAGGGATGGAGAGGGAAAAAGGTCAAGGACAGCCCTAGAGGTAGGGATGGAGAGGGAAGGAGGTCAAGGACAGCCCCAGAGATACCCATAGAGAGGGAAGGAGGTCAGGGACAGCCCTAGAGGTAGGGATGAGAGGGAAGGAGGTCAGGGACAGCCCTAGAGGTAGGGATGAGAGGGAAGGAGGTCAGGGACAGCCCTAGAGGTAGGGATGGTGAGGGAAGGAGGTCAAGGACAGCCTAGAGGTAGGGATGGAGAGGGAAGGAGGTCAGGGACAGCCCTAGAGGTAGGGATGGAGAGGGAAGGAGGTCAAGGACAGCCCTAGAGGTAGGGATGGAGAGGGAAGGAGGTCAAGGACAGCCCTAGAGGTAGGGATGGAGAGGGAAGGAGGTCAAGGACACCCCTAGAGGTAGGGATGGAGAGGGAAGGAGGTCAAGGACAGCCCTAGAGGTAGGGATGGAGAGGGAAGGAGGTCAAGGACAGCCCTAGAGGTAGGGATGGAGAGGGAAGGAGGTCAGGGACAGCCCTAGAGGTAGGGATGGAGAGGGAAGGAGGTCAAGGACAGCCTAGAGGTAGGGATGGAGAGGGAAGGAGGTCAGGGACAGCCCTAGAGGTAGGGATGGAGAGGGAAGGAGGTCAAGGACAGCCCTAGAGGTAGGGATGGAGAGGGAAGGAGGTCAGGGACAGCCTAGAGGTAGGGATGGAGAGGGAAGGAGGTCAGGGACAGCCCTAGAGGTAGGGATGGAGAGGGAAGGAGGTCAAGGACAGCCCTAGAGGTAGGGATGGAGAGGGAAGGAGGTCAGGGGCAGCCCTAGAGGTAAGGATAGAGAGGGAAGGAGGTCAGGGACAGCCCTAGAGGTAGGGATGGAGAGGGAAGGAGGTCAGGGACAGCCCTAGAGGTAGGGATGGAGAGGGAAGGAGGTCAGGGACAGCCCTAGAGGTAGGGATGTAGAGGGAAGGAGGTCAGGGACAGCCCTAGAGGTAGGGATGGAGAGGGAAGGAGGTCAAGGACAGCCCTAGAGGTAGGGATGGAGAGGGAAGGAGGTCAGGGACAGCCTAGAGGTAGGGATGGAGAGGGAAGGAGGTCAGGACAGCACTAGAGGTAGGGATGGAGAGGGAAGGAGGTCAAGGACAGCCCTAGAGGTAGGGATGAGAGGGAAGGAGGTCAGGGACAGCCTAGAGGTAGGGATGGAGAGGGAAGGAGGTCAGGGACAGCCCTAGAGGTAGGGATGTAGAGGGAAGGAGGTCAAGGACAGCCCTAGAGGTAGGGATGGAGAGGGAAGGAGGTCAGGGACAGCCCTAGAGGTAGGGATGGAGAGGGAAGGAGGTCAGGGACAGCCCTAGAGGTAGGGATGTAGAGGGAAGGAGGTCAGGGACAGCCCTAGAGGTAGGGATGGAGAGGGAAGGAGGTCAAGGACAGCCCTAGAGGTAGGGATGGAGAGGGAAGGAGGTCAGGGACAGCCTAGAGGTAGGGATGGAGAGGGAAGGAGGTCAGGACAGCACTAGAGGTAGGGATGGAGAGGGAAGGAGGTCAAGGACAGCCCTAGAGGTAGGGATGAGAGGGAAGGAGGTCAGGGACAGCCTAGAGGTAGGGATGGAGAGGGAAGGAGGTCAGGGACAGCCCTAGAGGTAGGGATGAGAGGGAAGGAGGTCAGGGACAGCCTAGAGGTAGGGATGGAGAGGGAAGGAGGTCAGGGACAGCCTAGAGGTAGGGATGGAGAGGGAAGGAGGTCAAGGACAGCCCTAGAGGTAGGGATGGAGAGGGAAGGAGGTCAAGGACAGCCCTAGAGGTAGGGATGTAGAGGGAAGGAGGTCAGGGACAGCCCTAGAGGTAGGGATGGAGAGGGAAGGAGGTCAGGGACAGCCCTAGAGGTAGGGATGGAGAGGGAAGGAGGTCAGGGACAGCCCTAGAGGTAGGGATGGAGAGGGAAGGAGGTCAAGGACAGCCCTAGAGGTAGGGATGGAGAGGGAAGGAGGTCAGGGACAGCCTAGAGGTAGGGATGGAGAGGGAAGGAGGTCAGGGACAACCCTAGAGGTAGGGATGGAGAGGGAAGGAGGTCAAGGACAGCCCTAGAGGTAGGGATGGAGAGGGAAGGAGGTCAGGGACAGCCTAGAGGTAGGGATGGAGAGGGAAGGAGGTCAGGGACAGCCCTAGAGGTAGGGATGGAGAGGGAAGGAGGTCAAGGACAGCCTAGAGGTAGGGATGAGAGGGAAGGAGGTCAAGGACAGCCCTAGGGGTAGGGATGGAGAGGGAAGGAGGTCAGGGACAGCCTAGAGGTAGGGATGGAGAGGGAAGGAGGTCAAGGACAGCCCTAGAGGTAGGGATGGAGAGGGAAGGAGGTCAGGGACAGCCCTAGAGGTAGGGATGTAGAGGGAAGGAGGTCAGGGACAGCCCTAGAGGTAGGGATGGAGAGGGAAGGAGGTCAAGGACAGCCCTAGAGGTAGGGATGGAGAGGGAAGGAGGTCAAGGACAGCCCTAGAGGTAGGGATGGAGAGGGAAGGAGGTCAGGGACAGCCCTAGAGGTAGAGATGGAGAGGGAAGGAGGTCAAGGACAGCCTAGAGGTAGGGATGGAGAGGGAAGGAGGTCAGGACAGCCCTAGAGGTAGGGATGGAGAGGGAAGGAGGTCAGGACAGCCCTAGAGGTAGGGATGGAGAGGGAAGGAGGTCAAGGACAGCCCTAGAGGTAGGGATGGAGAGGGAAGGAGGTCAAGGACAGCCCTAGAGGTAGGGATGGAGAGGGAAGGAGGTCAGGGACAGCCTAGAGGTAGGGATGGAGAGGGAAGGAGGTCAGGGACAGCCCTAGAGGTAGGGATGGAGAGGGAAGGAGGTCAGGGGCAGCCCTAGAGGTAGGGATGGAGAGGGAAGGAGGTCAAGGACAGCCCTAGAGGTAGGGATGGAGAGGGAAGGAGGTCAGGGACAGCCCTAGAGGTAGGGATGGAGAGGGAAGGAGGTCAAGGACAGCCCTAGAGGTAGGGATGGAGAGGGAAGGAGGTCAAGGACAGCCCTAGAGGTAGGGATGGAGAGGGAAGGAGGTCAGGGACAGCCCTAGAGGTAGGGATGGAGAGGGAAGGAGGTCAGGGACAGCCCTAGAGGTAGGGATGGAGAGGGAAGGAGGTCAGGGACAGCCCTAGAGGTAGGGATGGAGAGGGAAGGAGGTCAAGGACAGCCCTAGAGGTAGGGATGGAGAGGGAAGGAGGTCAAGGACAGCCCTAGAGGTAGGGATGGAGAGGGAAGGAGGTCAAGGACAGCCCTAGAGGTAGGGATGGAGAGGGAAGGAGGTCAAGGACAGCCCTAGAGGTAGGGATGGAGAGGGAAGGAGGTCAAGGACAGCCTAGAGGTAGGGATGAGAGGGAAGGAGGTCAAGGACAGCCCTAGGGGTAGGGATGGAGAGGGAAGGAGGTCAGGGACAGCCTAGAGGTAGGGATGGAGAGGGAAGGAGGTCAAGGACAGCCCTAGAGGTAGGGATGGAGAGGGAAGGAGGTCAGGGACAGCCCTAGAGGTAGGGATGTAGAGGGAAGGAGGTCAGGGACAGCCCTAGAGGTAGGGATGGAGAGGGAAGGAGGTCAAGGACAGCCCTAGAGGTAGGGATGGAGAGGGAAGGAGGTCAAGGACAGCCCTAGAGGTAGGGATGGAGAGGGAAGGAGGTCAGGGACAGCCCTAGAGGTAGAGATGGAGAGGGAAGGAGGTCAAGGACAGCCTAGAGGTAGGGATGGAGAGGGAAGGAGGTCAGGACAGCCCTAGAGGTAGGGATGGAGAGGGAAGGAGGTCAAGGACAGCCCTAGAGGTAGGGATGGAGAGGGAAGGAGGTCAGGACAGCCCTAGAGGTAGGGATGGAGAGGGAAGGAGGTCAGGACAGCCCTAGAGGTAGGGATGGAGAGGGAAGGAGGTCAAGGACAGCCTAGAGGTAGGGATGGAGAGGGAAGGAGGTCAGGGACAGCCCTAGAGGTAGGGATGGAGAGGGAAGGAGGTCAAGGACAGCCCTAGAGGTAGGGATGGAGAGGGAAGGAGGTCAAGGACAGCCCTAGAGGTAGGGATGGAGAGGGAAGGAGGTCAAGGACAGCCCTAGAGGTAGGGATGGAGAGGGAAGGAGGTCAAGGACAGCCTAGAGGTAGGGATGGAGAGGGAAGGAGGTCAGGACAGCCCTAGAGGTAGGGATGGAGAGGGAAGGAGGTCAGGACAGCCCTAGAGGTAGGGATGGAGAGGGAAGGAGGTCAGGACAGCCCTAGAGGTAGGGATGGAGAGGGAAGGAGGTCAAGGACAGCCTAGAGGTAGGGATGGAGAGGGAAGGAGGTCAAGGACAGCCCTAGAGGTAGGGATGGAGAGGGAAGGAGGTCAAGGACAGCCCTAGAGGTAGGGATGGAGAGGGAAGGAGGTCAAGGACAGCCCTAGAGGTAGGGATGGAGAGGGAAGGAGGTCAAGGACAGCCCTAGAGGTAGGGATGTAGAGGGAAGGAGGTCAGGGACAGCCCTAGAGGTAGGGATGGAGAGGGAAGGAGGTCAAGGACAGCCCTAGAGGTAGGGATGGAGAGGGAAGGAGGTCAAGGACAGCCCTAGAGGTAGGGATGGAGAGGGAAGGAGGTCAAGGACAGCCCTAGAGGTAGGGATGGAGAGGGAAGGAGGTCAAGGACAGCCCTAGAGGTAGGGATGGAGAGGGAAGGAGGTCAGGGACAGCCCTAGAGGTAGGGATGGAGAGGGAAGGAGGTCAAGGACAGCCCTAGAGGTAGGGATGGAGAGGGAAGGAGGTCAAGAACAGCCCTAGGGGTAGGGATGGAGAGGGAAGGAGGTCAGGGACAGCCCTAGAGGTAGGGATGGAGAGGGAAGGAGGTCAAGGACAGCCCTAGAGGTAGGGATGGAGAGGGAAGGAGGTCAAGAACAGCCCTAGGGGTAGGGATGGAGAGGGAAGGAGGTCAGGGACAGCCCTAGAGGTAGGGATGGAGAGGGAAGGAGGTCAAGAACAGCCCTAGGGGTAGGGATGGAGAGGGAAGGAGGTCAGGGACAGCCCTAGAGGTAGAGATGGAGAGGGAAGGAGGTCAAGGACAGCCCTAGAGGTAGGGATGGAGAGGGAAGGAGGTCACGGACAGCCCTAGAGGTAGGGATGGAGAGGGAAGGAGGTCAGGGATAGCCCTAGAGGTAGGGATAGAGAGGGAAGGAGGTCAGGGACAGCCTAGAGGTAGGGATGGAGAGGGAAGGAGGTCAGGGACAGCCCTAGAGGTAGGGATGGAGAGGGAAGGAGGTCAAGGACAGCCCTAGAGGTAGGGATGGAGAGGGAAGGAGGTCAGGGGCAGCCCTAGAGGTAAGGATAGAGAGGGAAGGAGGTCAGGGACAGCCCTAGAGGTAGGGATGGAGAGGGAAGGAGGTCAAGGACAGCCCTAGAGGTAGGGATGGAGAGGGAAGGAGGTCAGGGACAGCCTAGAGGTAGGGATGGAGAGGGAAGGAGGTCAGGGACAGCCTAGAGGTAGGGATGGAGAGGGAAGGAGGTCAGGGACAGCCTAGAGGTAGGGATGGAGAGGGAAGGAGGTCAGGGACAGCCTAGAGGTAGGGATGGAGAGGGAAGGAGGTCAAGGACAGCCCTAGAGGTAGGGATGGAGAGGGAAGGAGGTCAAGGACAGCCTAGAGGTAGGGATGAGAGGGAAGGAGGTCAAGGACAGCCCTAGGGGTAGGGATGGAGAGGGAAGGAGGTCAGGGACAGCCTAGAGGTAGGGATGGAGAGGGAAGGAGGTCAAGGACAGCCCTAGAGGTAGGGATAGAGAGGGAAGGAGGTCAGGGACAGCCCTAGAGGTAGGGATGGAGAGGGAAGGAGGTCAGGGACAGCCTAGAGGTAGGGATGGAGAGGGAAGGAGGTCAGGGACAGCCCTAGAGGTAGGGATAGAGAGGGAAGGAGGTCAGGGACAGCCCTAGAGGTAGGGATGGAGAGGGAAGGAGGTCAGGGACAGCCTAGAGGTAGGGATGGAGAGGGAAGGAGGTCAAGGACAGCCCTAGAGGTAGGGATGGAGAGGGAAGGAGGTCAAGGACAGCCCTAGAGGTAGGGATGGAGAGGGAAGGAGGTCAGGGACAGCCCTAGAGGTAGGGATGGAGAGGGAAGGAGGTCAAGGACAGCCCTAGAGGTAGGGATGGAGAGGGAAGGAGGTCAAGGACAGCCTAGAGGTAGGGATGGAGAGGGAAGGAGGTCAAGGACAGCCCTAGAGGTAGGGATGGAGAGGGAAGGAGGTCAAGGACAGCCTAGAGGTAGGGATGGAGAGGGAAGGAGGTCAAGGACAGCCCTAGAGGTAGGGATGGAGAGGGAAGGAGGTCAGGGACAACCCTAGAGGTAGGGATGGAGAGGGAAGGAGGTCAGGGACAGCCCTAGAGGTAGGGATGGAGAGGGAAGGAGGTCAGGGACAGCCCTAGAGGTAGGGATGGAGAGGGAAGGAGGTCAGGGACAGCCCTAGAGGTAGGGATGGAGAGGGAAGGAGGTCAAGGACAGCCTAGAGGTAGGGATGGAGAGGGAAGGAGGTCAGGGACAGCCCTAGAGGTAGGGATGGAGAGGGAAGGAGGTCAAGGACAGCCTAGAGGTAGGGATGGAGAGGGAAGGAGGTCAAGGACAGCCCTAGAGGTAGGGATGGAGAGGGAAGGAGGTCAAGGACAGCCTAGAGGTAGGGATGGAGAGGGAAGGAGGTCAAGGACAGCCTAGAGGTAGGGATGGAGAGGGAAGGAGGTCAAGGACAGCCTAGAGGTAGGGATGGAGAGGGAAGGAGGTCAAGGACAGCCCTAGAGGTAGGGATGGAGAGGGAAGGAGGTCAGGGACAACCCTAGAGGTAGGGATGGAGAGGGAAGGAGGTCAAGGACAGCCCTAGAGGTAGGGATGGAGAGGGAAGGAGGTCAAGGACAGCCCTAGAGGTAGGGATGGAGAGGGAAGGAGGTCAGGGACAGCCCTAGAGGTAGGGATGGAGAGGGAAGGAGGTCAAGGACAGCCTAGAGGTAGGGATGGAGAGGGAAGGAGGTCAAGGACAGCCCTAGAGGTAGGGATGGAGAGGGAAGGAGGTCAAGGACAGCCCTAGAGGTAGGGATGGAGAGGGAAGGAGGTCAAGGACAGCCCTAGAGGTAGGGATGGAGAGGGAAGGAGGTCAGGGACAACCCTAGAGGTAGGGATGGAGAGGGAAGGAGGTCAGGGACAACCCTAGAGGTAGGGATGGAGAGGGAAGGAGGTCAGGGACAGCCCTAGAGGTAGGGATGGAGAGGGAAGGAGGTCAAGGACAGCCCTAGAGGTAGGGATGGAGAGGGAAGGAGGTCAAGGACAGCCTAGAGGTAGGGATGGAGAGGGAAGGAGGTCAAGGACAGCCTAGAGGTAGGGATGGAGAGGGAAGGAGGTCAGGGACAGCCCTAGAGGTAGGGATGGAGAGGGAAGGAGGTCAGGGACAACCCTAGAGGTAGGGATGGAGAGGGAAGGAGGTCAAGGACAGCCCTAGAGGTAGGGATGGAGAGGGAAGGAGGTCAAGGACAGCCTAGAGGTAGGGATGGAGAGGGAAGGAGGTCAAGGACAGCCTAGAGGTAGGGATGGAGAGGGAAGGAGGTCAAGGACAGCCCTAGAGGTAGGGATGGAGAGGGAAGGAGGTCAAGGACAGCCTAGAGGTAGGGATGGAGAGGGAAGGAGGTCAAGGACAGGCCTAGAGGTAGGGATGGAGAGGGAAGGAGGTCAGGGACAGCCCTAGAGGTAGGGATGGAGAGGGAAGGAGGTCAAGGACAGCCCTAGAGGTAGGGATGGAGAGGGAAGGAGGTCAGGGACAACCCTAGAGGTAGGGATGAGAGGGAAGGAGGTCAAGGACAGCCCTAGGGGTAGGGATGGAGAGGGAAGGAGGTCAAGGACAGCCTAGAGGTAGGGATGGAGAGGGAAGGAGGTCAGGGACAGCCTAGAGGTAGGGATGGAGAGGGAAGGAGGTCAGGGACAGCCTAGAGGTAGGGATGGAGAGGGAAGGAGGTCAAGGACAGCCCTAGAGGTAGGGATGGAGAGGGAAGGAGGTCAGGGACAGCCTAGAGGTAGGGATGGAGAGGGAAGGAGGTCAAGGACAGCCCTAGAGGTAGGGATGGAGAGGGAAGGAGGTCAGGGACAGCCTAGAGGTAGGGATGGAGAGGGAAGGAGGTCAGGGACAGCCCTAGAGGTAGGGATGGAGAGGGAAGGAGGTCAAGGACAGCCTAGAGGTAGGGATGGAGAGGGAAGGAGGTCAAGGACAGCCCTAGAGGTAGGGATGGAGAGGGAAGGAGGTCAGGGACAGCCTAGAGGTAGGGATGGAGAGGGAAGGAGGTCAAGGACAGCCCTAGAGGTAGGGATGGAGAGGGAAGGAGGTCAGGGACAGCCTAGAGGTAGGGATGGAGAGGGAAGGAGGTCAAGGACAGCCCTAGAGGTAGGGATGGAGAGGGAAGGAGGTCAAGGACAGCCCTAGAGGTAGGGATGGAGAGGGAAGGAGGTCAGGGACAGCCCTAGAGGTAGGGATGGAGAGGGAAGGAGGTCAAGGACAGCCCTAGAGGTAGGGATGGAGAGGGAAGGAGGTCAGGGACAGCCTAGAGGTAGGGATGGAGAGGGAAGGAGGTCAAGGACAGCCCTAGAGGTAGGGATGGAGAGGGAAGGAGGTCAGGGACAGCCTAGAGGTAGGGATGGAGAGGGAAGGAGGTCAGGGACAGCCTAGAGGTAGGGATGGAGAGGGAAGGAGGTCAGGGACAGCCTAGAGGTAGGGATGGAGAGGGAAGGAGGTCAGGGACAGCCTAGAGGTAGGGATGGAGAGGGAAGGAGGTCAAGGACAGCCCTAGAGGTAGGGATGGAGAGGGAAGGAGGTCAGGGACAGCCTAGAGGTAGGGATGGAGAGGGAAGGAGGTCAAGGACAGCCCTAGAGGTAGGGATGGAGAGGGAAGGAGGTCAGGGACAGCCTAGAGGTAGGGATGGAGAGGGAAGGAGGTCAAGGACAGCCCTAGAGGTAGGGATGGAGAGGGAAGGAGGTCAGGGACAGCCTAGAGGTAGGGATGGAGAGGGAAGGAGGTCAAGGACAGCCCTAGAGGTAGGGATGGAGAGGGAAGGAGGTCAGGGACAGCCTAGAGGTAGGGATGGAGAGGGAAGGAGGTCAGGGACAGCCTAGAGGTAGGGATGGAGAGGGAAGGAGGTCAAGGACAGCCCTAGAGGTAGGGATGGAGAGGGAAGGAGGTCAGGGACAGCCCTAGAGGTAGGGATGGAGAGGGAAGGAGGTCAAGGACACCCCTAGAGGTAGGGATGGAGAGGGAAGGAGGTCAAGGACAGCCTAGAGGTAGGGATGGAGAGGGAAGGAGGTCAGGGACAGCCCTAGAGGTAGGGATGGAGAGGGAAGGAGGTCAAGGACACCCCTAGAGGTAGGGATGGAGAGGGAAGGAGGTCAAGGACAGCCTAGAGGTAGGGATGGAGAGGGAAGGAGGTCAAGGACAGCCTAGAGGTAGGGATGGAGAGGGAAGGAGGTCAGGGACAGCCTAGAGGTAGGGATGGAGAGGGAAGGAGGTCAAGGACACCCCTAGAGGTAGGGATGGAGAGGGAAGGAGGTCAAGGACAGCCTAGAGGTAGGGATGGAGAGGGAAGGAGGTCAGGGACAGCCTAGAGGTAGGGATGGAGAGGGAAGGAGGTCAGGGACAGCCCTAGAGGTAGGGATGGAGAGGGAAGGAGGTCAGGGACAGCCTAGAGGTAGGGATGGAGAGGGAAGGAGGTCAAGGACAGCCCTAGAGGTAGGGATGGAGAGGGAAGGAGGTCAGGGACAGCCTAGAGGTAGGGATGGAGAGGGAAGGAGGTCAAGGACAGCCCTAGAGGTAGGGATGGAGAGGGAAGGAGGTCAGGGACAGCCTAGAGGTAGGGATGGAGAGGGAAGGAGGTCAGGGACAGCCTAGAGGTAGGGATGGAGAGGGAAGGAGGTCAAGGACAGCCCTAGAGGTAGGGATGGAGAGGGAAGGAGGTCAGGGACAGCCCTAGAGGTAGGGATGGAGAGGGAAGGAGGTCAGGGACAGCCTAGAGGTAGGGATGGAGAGGGAAGGAGGTCAGGGACAGCCCTAGAGGTAGGGATGGAGAGGGAAGGAGGTCAAGGACAGCCCTAGAGGTAGGGATGGAGAGGGAAGGAGGTCAAGGACAGCCCTAGAGGTAGGGATGGAGAGGGAAGGAGGTCAGGGACAGCCTAGAGGTAGGGATGGAGAGGGAAGGAGGTCAAGGACAGCCCTAGAGGTAGGGATGGAGAGGGAAGGAGGTCAGGGACAGCCTAGAGGTAGGGATGGAGAGGGAAGGAGGTCAGGGACAGCCCTAGAGGTAGGGATGGAGAGGGAAGGAGGTCAAGGACAGCCCTAGAGGTAGGGATGGAGAGGGAAGGAGGTCAGGGACAGCCCTAGAGGTAGGGATGGAGAGGGAAGGAGGTCAAGGACAGCCCTAGAGGTAGGGATGGAGAGGGAAGGAGGTCAGGGACAGCCTAGAGCTAGGGATGGAGAGGGAAGGAGGTCAGGGACAGCCCTAGAGGTAGGGATGGAGAGGGAAGGAGGTCAGGGACAGCCTAGAGCTAGGGATGGAGAGGGAAGGAGGTCAAGGGCAGCCTAGAGGTAGGGATGGAGAGGGAAGGAGGTCAAGGACAGCCCTAGAGGTAGGGATGGAGAGGGAAGGAGGTCAAGGACAGCCTAGAGGTAGGGATAGAGAGGGAAGGAGGTCAAGGACAGCCTAGAGGTAGGGATGGAGAGGGAAGGAGGTCAGGGACAGCCCTAGAGGTAGGGATGGAGAGGGAAGGAGGTCAAGGGACAGCCTAGAGGTAGGGATGGAGAGGGAAGGAGGTCAGGGACAGCCTAGAGCTAGGGATGGAGAG
>NC_135324.1:20952701-21088542 GCF_048772815.1 Callospermophilus lateralis
CCCCATCCACTTACCCCCCATCCCACTTACCCACCATCCCACTTACCCACCCATCCTACTTACCCCCCATCCCACTTACCTACCCATCCCACTTACCCACCATCCCACTTACCCCCCATCCTACTTACCCACCCATCCTACTTACCCCCCATCCCACTTACCCCCCATCCCACTTACCTACCCATCTCACTTACCCACCATCCCACTTACCCCCATCCCACTTACCCCCCATCCCACTTACCCACCATCCCACTTACCCACCCATCCTACTTACCCCCCATCCCACTTACCCCCCATCCCACTTACCCCCCATCCCACTTACCTACCCATCTCACTTACCCACCATCCCACTTACCCCCCATCCCACTTACCTACCCATCCCACTTACCCCCCATCCCACTTACCTACCCATCCTACTTACCCCCCATCCCACTTACCTACCCATCCCACTTACCCCCCATCCCACTTACCCCCCATCCCACTTACCCCCCATCCCACTTACCCCCCATCCCACTTACCCACCATCCCACTTACCCCCCATCCCACTTACCTACCCATCTCACTTACCCACCATCCCACTTACCCCCCATCCCACTTACCTACCCATCCCACTTACCCCCCATCCCACTTACCACCATCCCACTTACCCCCCATCCCACTTACCCCCCATCCCACTTACCCACCATCCCACTTACCCCCCATCCCACTTACCCACCATCCTACTTACCCCCCATCCCACTTACCCACCATCCCACTTACCCACCCATCCTACTTACCCCCCATCCCACTTACCCACCATCCCACTTACCCCCCATCCCACTTACCCACCATCCCACTTACCCACCATCCCACTTACCCCCCATCCCACTTACCCACCATCCCACTTACCCACCCATCCTACTTACCCCCCATCCCACTTACCCACCATCCCACTTACCCCCATCCACTTACCCCCATCCCACTTACCCACCCCTACCCCCCATCCCACTTACCCTACCCATCTCACTTACCCCCCATCCCACTTACCCCCCATCCCACTTACCCACCATCCCACTTACCCACCATCCCACTTACCCCCCATCCCACTTACCCACCATCCCACTTACCCACCCATCCTACTTACCCCCCATCCCACTTACCCACCATCCCACTTACCCCCCATCCCACTTACCTACCCATCCTACTTACCCCCCATCCCACTTACCCACCATCCCACTTACCCCCCATCCCACTTACCTACCCATCTCACTTACCCCCCATCCCACTTACCCCCCATCCCACTTACCCCCCATCCCACTTACCTACCCATCCCACTTACCCCCCATCCCACTTACCCACCATCCCACTTACCCCCCATCCCACTTACCCACCATCCCACTTACCCACCCATCCTACTTACCCCCCATCCCACTTACCCACCATCCCACTTACCCCCCATCCCACTTACCTACCCATAAGGAACCTCCACTTACCCCCCATCCCACTTACCACCCATCCCACTTACCCACCATCCCACTTACCCCCCATCCCACTTACCCACCATCCCACTTACCCACCCATCCTACTTACCCCCCATCCCACTTACCCACCATCCCACTTACCCCCCATCCCACTTACCTACCCATCTCACTTACCCCCCATCCCACTTACCCCCCATCCCACTTACCCCCCATCCCACTTACCCCCCATTCTACTTACCCCCCATCCCACTTACCCCCCATCCCACTTACCTACCCATCCTACTTACCCCCCATCCTACTTACCCCCCATCCCACTTACCCCCCATCCCACTTACCCCCCATCCCACTTACCCCCCATCCCACTTACCCCCCATTCTACTTACCCCCCATCCCACTTACCCCCCATCCCACTTACCTACCCATCCTACTTACCCCCCATTCTACTTACCCCCCATCCCACTTACCACCCATCCCACTTACCCACCATCCCACTTACCCCCCATCCCACTTACCCACCATCCCACTTACCCCCCATCCCACTTACCCCCCATCCCACTTACCTACCCATCCTACTTACCCCCCATCCCACTTACCCCCCATCCCACTTACCCCCCATTCTACTTACCCCCCATCCCACTTACCCCCCATCCCACTTACCTACCCATCCTACTTACCCCCCATTCTACTTACCCCCCATCCCACTTACCACCCATCCCACTTACCCACCATCCCACTTACCCCCCATCCCACTTACCCACCATCCCACTTACCCCCCATCCCACTTACCCCCCATCCCACTTACCTACCCATCCTACTTACCCCCCATCCCACTTACCCCCCATCCCACTTACCCCCCATTCTACTTACCCCCCATCCCACTTACCCCCCATTCTACTTACCCACCCATCCCACTTACCCACCATCCCACTTACCCCCCATCCCACTTAACCACCATCCCACTTACCCACCCATCCTACTTACCCCCCATCCCACTTACCCCCCATCCCACTTACCCCCCATCCCACTTACCCACCATCCCACTTACCCCCCATCCCACTTACCTACCCATCTCACTTACCCACCATCCCACTTACCCCCCATCCCACTTACCCCCCATCCCACTTACCCCCCATCCCACTTACCCACCCATCCCACTTACCCCCCATCCTACTTACCCCCCATCCCACTTAACCACCATCCCACTTAACCACCCATCCCACTTACCCCCCATTCTACTTACCCCCCATCCCACTTACCCCCCATCCCACTTACCCCCCATCCCACTTACCCCCCATCCTACTTACCCCCCATCCCACTTACCCCCCATTCTACTTACCCACCATCCCAATTAACCACCATCCTACTTACCCCCCATCCTACTTGACTACCCATCCTTCTTACTCACCTATCCTACTTAACCACCCATCCTACTTGACCACCCATCCTTCTTACTCACCCATCCCACTTACCCATTTATCCTACTTACCCACCATCCCACTTACCCCCCATCCCACTTACCCACCCATCCCACTCACCCCCCCTACTTACCCACTTATCCTACTTACCCACCCATCCTACTCAACCCCCCATCCCACTCACCCCCCATCCCTCCAGCCTGGGAGGGGTGTGCAGCCTCCAGTTCTCCAGGGCTCTGGCCACTCCCTGAGCTCTGAAGCAGGACTGCGTGCACCGCTATGGCCGTCTGTCTGACCACTGGCTGGGCCTGTGTGCAGCCTCCCACACCAGCTGAGCCTGGCCCTCGAGGTCCAGTAGACGTGGGGTTCAAATCACGCCAACCCCACACGCGCCCTACACCCCCTGCAAAGTCTCCTGGTCCCTCTGAGCCCCAGGCTCCTCTCCACGACTTGGGGACGCTGACGCGCCTTTCCACAGAGCACTTGTGAGGGAGTTTGAGGCTCACCGTGCCAGTCTCCCAGCCCAGCCACCAACGGGGTGCCGCCCAGCCTGCAGAGCGGGCCTCCCTCCGTGTGCCCAGCGCAGCAGGTCCTCAGGGCAGTGTGAGGCTGCCCAGTGGATGACCCGAGCTGCCAGGGGAGGTCCTGCCCATCTCCTTCCTGCCTGCCGATTTCACACCCAACCCAGGGCTGCTCCGCGTTCTGAGCCGGTTGGCATCCCCTACGTTGCCAGCTTGCTTGTTTTTGAAAATGTTTAACACTCAATGTGAGTTTATTGTGGTGATTTTATTTACAGTCAGTTTTGACAGCCAAGGACAAAACGAAATAAAATAGCAAAAAAATACAGACCCTTCGGGATCCAATTAACCCAAGCAAGGTCATCCTCAGACTCATGAAAAGATGGAGATGCTATGATAGGTCAGAGAGTGTTTGAAAACTCCAGAATTTAATTGCAAATAAGAGAAAATGTCAATTGCCTAGAAATGTGACCTAGATCCCGGATATTAAACGGTTAGGAGAGGTGTTGCAGAACCTGATGGTGCTCTATGGCCAAGTGCAGGGGTTCTGATTACCGTTGGGGAGTAGCAAGGTCTTCCATTTATTTAAACACACTGTGTCTGTCTTTCATTCTGTGGAGCCTCTAGATTTGACAAAAGAAAAAATGACCGTGTCCATGGTCTTTTCTCTCTCCCAGCCAGTTAATTATGCTGCATCTTGTGATTCACAAATCACTGCCTACTTGCGAAGGTGGAGGTGCGTGTTTATTTCTGTAAACGTTGACACTTTCATCAGTGAAGTGAGGGATTATAAGTCAGTCTCCCCCAAACACAAGAGAGTGCGGGGGTTCCTGCTTCTCCTTTTCCAGGGTGTACACCAGAGGATTTCCACAGGAAAAAAGCGGCTGTGTGGTGTGACCGCCACAGCCTGCCCCGCACTGCGGATTTCTTCTTGACAGACACCCTCTGCCCACCACCCATAACAACCAGAGTGACCAGCAGAGACGGCTATAACCATATCTCAGAGTGGGCAGGGTTCTGTATGGAAGGCAGTCCTTGGGGCTAAGGATGGGACTTTACAGCCCTCTCTGCGTTCAACTCCAAGCTCTCTTGTTGAGCTTGACCACGTCACCGACATCCCCTGGGGCTCCTTTGTTCTGATTGTGATCAAACACCTCCATCACAGGGTTTTATGAAGAGTCATGACGTGACGAACTTGAGAAGAATACGCATCCCAGTATGGCTGTGTCTCGTTCACTTTCTGGAGAAAAATATAGAAGACCGTGTGTTATGCAGCTTTCTGTTACTGTAATAAAGTGCCTGAGATAGTGAACCCACAAAGAGGAAAGGTTTAGTTTTGGCTCATGGTTTCAAAGGTCTCAGTTCACAGTCAGTTGGCTCCATTTCTTTGGGGCTGTGGTGAGGCAGCCCATCATGGTGGGAGCACCTAGCAGAGGAGCCCCCTCACCTCCTGTCAGTCAGGAAGCAAAGAGACAAGGAGAGGAGGGTTCCCATATTCCCTCCCAGGACATGCCCCCGTGACCTCACTTCCTCCCAGTAGCCCCCACCTCCTAAAGGCCACAGGCTGCTGGCGGTGACAGGCACGAGAGTGTTGCCTGTCATTGACAGTGTGACTGTGGGAGAGTTGTTCAGCCTTTCTGAGCCTCGTTTTCCTCAATCGCCAAGGGGGAGGCACACCTCCTGGGGTCACCATGCAGATTAGCACAGGACTCTGGCGTAACTGGCATCGCCGAGAGAGTTAGCGCTTGTTCCGTACTTAGAGACGACAGGCTCCGACCTGAACACCTCAACAATCGCACTCAGTCCTAGGACTCTCCTGCTGTTGTCTCTATGGGGAAGATAGGAAAAGTGGGACTAGGAGGATCGCCCACCTACACAGGTCCTGCTGTTAGTGGGCAGGGGCGTCGGGGCTCAACCATTGCGTGTCTGACGGCAGCGCTTCCTTTCTCACGGTTTTGTTGTAACAGGACCAGATGGGTCTCTGCCTTGCCAGGTGAGTTAGCTTTGTGTCAGGGGACGCGACACCTCTGGTGAACCACTGCAAAGGCTTCAGAGCTTCGGGACCGCGGTCCCTCTGGGCCGCGCAGTGCATCAGGCCACGAGCACAGGGTGGGGGAGGCTGCCCACCTCTGGGGGCCGGGAGCAGAGCAGAGCAGAGAGCCGAGTCCCAGGTCCCAGGAGAGCTTCAAGGGCACGTCCCCATGACTTCGCTGATGAGACCGCGCCCCCTAAGGCTCCACCCCTCCAGCGGCACCCAGGCGGGTGACCACGCCTTCCACACAGGGGGCCTGGGGGACGCTCTGAATCTGAAGTGTGACAGGAGGCCATGTAACACGTGGGATAAAGCAGGCGGGGCCTCGGCCGCCCAGTGGAGCTGCCCGGGGAAGGCTTAGTGGACGCTCACGGCCGCCTCGGAGGGAGGGACAGCCAGTGCCCTGACAGTGCCCATGACAACTCCACATGACTAAAAGTTCACTGCTAACGTGCTCGGTCTGTGACCGGTGGGATGGCCAAAGAAAACGTGTCCGCAGGCTGAGCCCATGGGCAGGTCCACGTCCACGGCCGCCCTGTTCTCCTCCGGGCACCTGGTTCCCTGAGCGCTGTCTCTGTTCCCCTGGAGGCTCCCTACGAGGGTTATAAATGGTCTGAGGTTCAAAATCATCGTTAGAAATCACCAAATACTCCCCCAGCCCTGCGCCGACATTCGTAGGAGAGGCTCTAAAGCAACGATGGCTGGCGTCACTGCTGCCTGGGGGGAAGCAAGGCACTGCCACCAGAAGGCACCAGCCACTGTTCACAAGGCCATTCATGCCACATGCTCAGGGTACAAGGAAACAAGGCCCGTTGGGGTGAAGCAGTGAGTGGACATGAGCTCTTGAGAACACGTGTGCCCAAACCCGGCCCCTGACCAGACGGAAGCCCACCTGTGCATTCGGTCAGCAGCAGCCAGACCAGCCCCCTGCCACTTCCACGAGGAACCAAAAAGCGAAAGCTACTCAGACTTGGTTTTTGAAAGGCCTGTCCTCCGAAAAAGAAAGAAAGAGAGAGAGAAGAAGAAGAAGGAGGAGGAGGAGGAGGAGGAGGAGGAGGAGGAGGAGAAGAAGAAGAAGAAGAAGAAGAAGAAGAAGAAGAAGAAAGAGAGAGAGACTGCCACTGCAGGGAAAGGTCCGCTGTTGGCTGGTATTCATTTCCGGTGATGAAGCCCGAGCTTTCCAGAGAAACATCAGAAGTTTGGAAACTGTAGCTCGGCAGACAGATCACCAATACTTGATGACTTTTCATATGAGGTTGCTCATATTTTTAAAAATCACTGTTTTTTACACCGTACAATGATCAGCATTTCAGAAGGTTGCTTGCCTCAGGGAACCTGCATGTTCCCATGTACCATTCAAGGTGTCCCGCCATCAGGCACGGATGTGTGACTGTCCCAGGTACAAACGGTCCCAGAGCTCCCCAGGTCACAGGCATGGAGAGTTCATTGATTTGGTTCCAAAGCCACCTTGCAATGAAATCTTGCAAAACCACTGCATCTGAACCTCGGACACCAAAGAACAAGCCCACAGTGGCCTGTAAAGCCTGGTGACACCACGGTGTCATTGTGTAGCAGAGGCCCCATGTCCTGCCACACGTCTTCTGCGTGGGACAGAGCCTGCTTGCGCCCTCCGCCAAGCAACCGTCCCAACACGTTGCAAAGGCAGAGGTGAAATTCCAGTTTGCTTCTGCCCTGCACCTGAGGAGATCTGACCATTATAAAACAAGCCACTAGCACTGATGTTATTGTTGTAGATCCCTCCTAAAATATGCTATTTGTCTTAGTGTGAGGTTGTCCTATTTGGATGATGTTATTGTTGTAGATTTCTGTTAAAATATGCTATTTGTCTTAGTGTGAGGTCGCCCTATCTGGATGAGTTAGAATACTTCAGTTTCTGATTCAGTTAACAGCAGCAGGTATTGATTAAGGTTGTTGAGGAGCTGCCACAGGGTTGAAGAGTCTAGAGATCCTGAGACTACCCAGTGGGCGGCCCACTGCCCCAGACAGGGACCCTCGGGGTGGGGGTGGGGAGCAGCAGTGTCAGGCCAACTGGGGAAGCGCTAAGACTGCAGCTTCTCGGGCCCTACTCAGTCCCCTGCCTCAGAATCTCCAGATGTGGGTCTCTTCCACCACCCTGGAGATGGTTCTGGGGTCCAGTGAGGACAGAGACGGTGGGGGCTGCATCTGCTTGTGCTGATCACCTCCCTGGAAAGGCCTGGAGCACACAGCCCACCTGCAACCACTTACTAGTGTTGCAGACACCCCCCTCCAGCGTATCACCACCACTGCAGGTCAGACCTCCCCTCCAGCATATCACCACCACTGCAGGTCAGACACTCCCTCCAGCGTATCACCACCACTGCAGGTCAGACACTCCCTCCAGCGTATCACCACCACTACAGGTCAGACTCCCCTCCAGCGTATCACCACCACTGCAGGTCAGACTCCCCGTCCAGCGTATCACCACCACTGCAGGTCAGACTCCCCTCCAGCGTATCACCACCACTGCAGGTCAGACTCCCCTCCAGCGTATCACCACCACTGCAGGTCAGACTCCCCCTCCAGCGTATCACCACCACTGCAGGTCAGACTCCCCCTCCAGCGTATCACCACCACTGCAGGTCAGACACTCCCCCTCCAGCGTATCACCACCACTGCAGGTCAGGCTTCCCCTCCAGCGTATCACCACCACTGCAGGTCAGACTCCCCCTCCAGCATATCACCACCACTGCAGGTCAGACTCCCCTCCAGCGTATCACCACCACTGCAGGTCAGACACTCCCCCTCCAGCGTATCACCACCACTGCAGGTCAGACTCCCCTCCAGCATATCACCACCACTGCAGGTCAGACTTCCCCTCCAGCGTATCACCACCACTGCAGGTCAGACTTCCCCTCCAGCGTATCACCACCACTGCAGGTCAGACTCCCCCTCCAGCGTATCACCCCCACTGCAGGTCAGACCTCCCCTCCAGCGTATCACCACCACTGCAGGTCAGACTCCCCTCCAGCGTATCACCACCACTGCAGGTCAGACTCCCCTCCAGCGTATCACCACCACTGCAGGTCAGACTCCCCGTCCAGCGTATCACCACCACTGCAGGTCAGACTCCCCTCCAGCGTATCACCACCACTGCAGGTCAGACTTCCCCTCCAGCGTATCACCACCACTGCAGGTCAGACTCCCCTCCAGCGTATCACCACCACTGCAGGTCAGAATCCCCCTCCAGCGTATCACCACCACTGCAGGTCAGACCTCCCCTCCAGCGTATCACCACCACTGCAGGTCAGACTTCCCCTCCAGGATATCACCACCACTGCAGGTCAGACTCCCCTCCAGCGTATAACCACCACTGCAGGTCAGACTCCCCCTCCAGCGTATCACCACCACTGCAGGTCAGACTCCCCTCCAGTGTATCACCCCCACTGCAGGTCAGACTTCCCCTCCAGCGTATCACCCCCACTGCAGGTCAGACACTCCCCCTGCAGCGTATCCCCACCACTGCAGGTCAGACTTCCCCTCCAGCGTATCACCCCCACTGCAGGTCAGACACTCCCCCTCCAGCGTATCACCACCACTGCAGGTCAGACTCCCCCTCCAGCGTATCACCCCCACTGCAGGTCAGACTTCCCCTCCAGCGTATCACCCCCACTGCAGGTCAGACACTCCCCCTCCAGCGTATCACCACCACTGCAGGTCAGACTCCCCTCCAGAGTATCACCACCACTGCAGGTCAGACTCCCCCTCCAGCGTATCACCCCCACTGCAGGTCAGACTTCCCCTCCAGCGTATCACCCCCACTGCAGGTCAGACTCCCCTCCAGAGTATCACCACCACTGCAGGTCAGACTCCCCTCCAGCGTATCACCCCCACTGCAGGTCAGACTCCCCCTCCAGCGTATCACCCCCACTGCAGGTCAGACTTCCCCTCCAGCATATCACCACCACTGCAGGTCAGACTCCCCCTCCAGCGTATCACCACCACTGCAGGTCAGACTCCCCCTCCAGCGTATCACCACCACTGCAGGTCAGACTCCCCCTCCAGCGTATCACCACCACTGCAGGTCAGACTCCCCTCCAGCGTATCACCACCACTGCAGGTCAGACTTCCCCTCCAGCGTATCACCCCCACTGCAGGTCAGACTCCCCTCCAGCGTATCACCACCACTGCAGGTCAGACTTCCCCTCCAGCGTATCACCACCACTGCAGGTCAGACTCCCCCTCCAGCGTATCACCACCACTGCAGGTCAGACTCCCCCTCCAGCGTATCACCACCACTGCAGGTCAGACTCCCCCTCCAGCGTATCACCACCACTGCAGGTCAGACTCCCCCTCCAGCGTATCACCACCACTGCAGGTCAGGCCTCCCCTCCAGTGTATCACCACCACTGCAGGTCAGACTCCCCCTCCAGCTTATCACCCCCACTGCAGGTCAGAATCCCCCTCCAGCGTATCACCACCACTGCAGGTCAGATTCCCCCTCCAGCGTATCACCACCACTGCAGGTCAGGCCTCCCCTCCAGCGTATCACCACCACTGCAGGTCAGACTCCCCCTCCAGCTTATCACCCCCACTGCAGGTCAGACTCCCCCTCCAGCGTATCACCACCACTGCAGGTCAGACTCCCCTCCAGCGTATAACCACCACTGCAGGTCAGACCTCCCCTCCAGCGTATCACCACCACTGCAGGTCAGACACTCCCCCTCCAGCGTATCACCACCACTGCAGGTCAGACTCCCCCTCCAGCTATCACCACCACTGCAGGTCAGACTCCCCCTCCAGCGTATCACCACCACTGCAGGTTAGACCTCCCCTCCAGCTATCACCACCACTGCAGGTCAGACCTCCCCTCCAGCTATCACCACCACTGCAGGTCAGACTCCCCTCCAGCGTATCACCACCACTGCAGGTCAGACTCCCCTCCAGCGTATCACCACCACTGCAGGTCAGACTCCCCCTCCAGCGTATCACCACCACTGCAGGTCAGACTCCCCCTCCAGCGTATCACCACCACTGCAGGTCAGACTCCCCTCCAGCGTATCACCACCACTGCAGGTCAGACCTCCCCTCCAGCGTATCACCACCACTGCAGGTCAGACACTCCCCCTCCAGCGTATCACCACCACTGCAGGTCAGACTCCCCCTCCAGCTATCACCACCACTGCAGGTCAGACTCCCCCTCCAGCGTATCACCACCACTGCAGGTTAGACCTCCCCTCCAGCTATCACCACCACTGCAGGTCAGACCTCCCCTCCAGCTATCACCACCACTGCAGGTCAGACTCCCCTCCAGCGTATCACCACCACTGCAGGTCAGACTCCCCTCCAGCGTATCACCACCACTGCAGGTCAGACTCCCCCTCCAGCGTATCACCACCACTGCAGGTCAGACTCCCCCTCCAGCGTATCACCACCACTGCAGGTCAGACTCCCCTACAGCGTATCACCACCACTGCAGGTCAGACTCCCCTCCAGCGTATCACCACCACTGCAGGTCAGACTCCCCCTCCAGCGTATCACCACCACTGCAGGTCAGACTCCCCCTCCAGCGTATCACCACCACTGCAGGTCAGACTCCCCCTCCAGCGTATCACCACCACTGCAGGTCAGACTCCCCCTCCAGCGTATCACCACCACTGCAGGTCAGACTCCCCTACAGCGTATCACCACCACTGCAGGTCAGACACTCCCTCCAGCGTATCACCACCACTGCAGGTCAGGCCTCCCCTCCAGCGTATCACCACCACTGCAGGTCAGACTCAGCCTCCAGCGTATCACCACCACTACAGGTCAGACTCCCCTCCAGCGTATCACCACCACTGCAGGTCAGACTCCCCTCCAGCGTATCACCACCACTGCAGGTCAGACTCCCCTCCAGCCTATCACCCCCACTGCAGGTCAGACTTCCCCTCCAGCGTATCACCACCACTGCAGGTCAGACTCCCCCTCCAGCGTATCACCACCACTGCAGGTCAGACTCCCCCTCCAGCGTATCACCACCACTGCAGGTCAGACTCCCCTCCAGCGTATCACCACCACTGCAGGTCAGACTCCCCCTCCAGCGTATCACCACCACTGCAGGTCAGACTCCCCTACAGCGTATCACCACCACTGCAGGTAAGACACTCCCTCCAGCGTATCACCACCACTGCAGGTCAGACTCCCCTCCAGTGTATCACCACCACTGCAGGTCAGACCTCCCCTCCAGCGTATCACCACCACTGCAGGTCAGACCTCCCCTCCAGCGTATCACCACCACTGCAGGTCAGACTTCCCCTCCAGCGTATCACCACCACTGCAGGACAGACTCCCCCTCCAGCGTATCACCACCACTGCAGGTCAGACTCCCCTCCAGCGTATCACCACCACTGCAGGTCAGACTCCCCCTCCAGCGTATCACCCCCACTGCAGGTCAGACTCCCCCTCCAGCGTATCACCACCACTGCAGGTCAGACTTCCCCTCCAGCGTATCACCCCCACTGCAGGTCAGACTTCCCCTCCAGCGTATCACCACCACTGCAGGTCAGCCTCCCCTCCAGCGTATCACCCCCACTGCAGGTCAGCCTCCCCTCCAGCGTATCACCACCACTGCAGGTCAGACCTCCCCTCCAGCGTATAACCACCACTGCAGGTCAGACCTCCCCTCCAGCGTATCACCACCACTGCAGGTCAGACTCCCCCTCCAGCGTATCACCAACACTGCAGGTCAGACTCCCCCTCCAGCGTATCACCACCACTGCAGGTCAGACTCCCCCTCCAGCGTATCACCACCACTGCAGGTCAGACCTCCCCTCCAGCGTATCACCACCACTGCAGGTCAGGCCTCCCCTCCAGTGTATCACCACCACTGCAGGTCAGACTCCCCCTCCAGCGTATCACCCCCACTGCAGGTCAGACTCCCCCTCCAGCGTATCACCACCACTGCAGGTCAGACTCCCCCTCCAGCGTATCACCACCACTGCAGGTCAGGCCTCCCCTCCAGCGTATCACCCCCACTGCAGGTCAGAATCCCCCTCCAGCGTATCACCACCACTGCAGGTCAGAATCCCCCTCCAGCGTATCACCACCACTGCAGGTCAGACTCCCCCTCCAGCGTATCACCCCCACTGCAGGTCAGACTCCCCCTCCAGCGTATCACCCCCACTGCAGGTCAGATTCCCCCTCCAGCGTATCACCACCACTGCAGGTCAGACTCCCCCTCCAGCGTATCACCACCACTGCAGGTCAGACTCCCCCTCCAGCGTATCACCACCACTGCAGGTCAGACTCCCCCTCCAGCGTATCACCACCACTGCAGGTCAGACTCCCCTCCAGCGTATCACCACCACTGCAGGTCAGACTTCCCCTCCAGCGTATCACCCCCACTGCAGGTCAGACTCCCCTCCAGCGTATCACCACCACTGCAGGTCAGACTTCCCCTCCAGCGTATCACCACCACTGCAGGTCAGACTCCCCCTCCAGCGTATCACCACCACTGCAGGTCAGACTCCCCCTCCAGCGTATCACCACCACTGCAGGTCAGACTCCCCCTCCAGCGTATCACCACCACTGCAGGTCAGACTCCCCCTCCAGCGTATCACCACCACTGCAGGTCAGGCCTCCCCTCCAGTGTATCACCACCACTGCAGGTCAGACTCCCCCTCCAGCTTATCACCCCCACTGCAGGTCAGAATCCCCCTCCAGCGTATCACCACCACTGCAGGTCAGATTCCCCCTCCAGCGTATCACCACCACTGCAGGTCAGGCCTCCCCTCCAGCGTATCACCACCACTGCAGGTCAGACTCCCCCTCCAGCTTATCACCCCCACTGCAGGTCAGACTCCCCCTCCAGCGTATCACCACCACTGCAGGTCAGACTCCCCTCCAGCGTATAACCACCACTGCAGGTCAGACCTCCCCTCCAGCGTATCACCACCACTGCAGGTCAGACACTCCCCCTCCAGCGTATCACCACCACTGCAGGTCAGACTCCCCCTCCAGCTATCACCACCACTGCAGGTCAGACTCCCCCTCCAGCGTATCACCACCACTGCAGGTTAGACCTCCCCTCCAGCTATCACCACCACTGCAGGTCAGACCTCCCCTCCAGCTATCACCACCACTGCAGGTCAGACTCCCCTCCAGCGTATCACCACCACTGCAGGTCAGACTCCCCTCCAGCGTATCACCACCACTGCAGGTCAGACTCCCCCTCCAGCGTATCACCACCACTGCAGGTCAGACTCCCCCTCCAGCGTATCACCACCACTGCAGGTCAGACTCCCCTCCAGCGTATCACCACCACTGCAGGTCAGACCTCCCCTCCAGCGTATCACCACCACTGCAGGTCAGACACTCCCCCTCCAGCGTATCACCACCACTGCAGGTCAGACTCCCCCTCCAGCTATCACCACCACTGCAGGTCAGACTCCCCCTCCAGCGTATCACCACCACTGCAGGTTAGACCTCCCCTCCAGCTATCACCACCACTGCAGGTCAGACCTCCCCTCCAGCTATCACCACCACTGCAGGTCAGACTCCCCTCCAGCGTATCACCACCACTGCAGGTCAGACTCCCCTCCAGCGTATCACCACCACTGCAGGTCAGACTCCCCCTCCAGCGTATCACCACCACTGCAGGTCAGACTCCCCCTCCAGCGTATCACCACCACTGCAGGTCAGACTCCCCTACAGCGTATCACCACCACTGCAGGTCAGACTCCCCTCCAGCGTATCACCACCACTGCAGGTCAGACTCCCCCTCCAGCGTATCACCACCACTGCAGGTCAGACTCCCCCTCCAGCGTATCACCACCACTGCAGGTCAGACTCCCCCTCCAGCGTATCACCACCACTGCAGGTCAGACTCCCCCTCCAGCGTATCACCACCACTGCAGGTCAGACTCCCCTACAGCGTATCACCACCACTGCAGGTCAGACACTCCCTCCAGCGTATCACCACCACTGCAGGTCAGGCCTCCCCTCCAGCGTATCACCACCACTGCAGGTCAGACTCCCCCTCCAGCGTATCACCACCACTACAGGTCAGACTCCCCTCCAGCGTATCACCACCACTGCAGGTCAGACTCCCCTCCAGCGTATCACCACCACTGCAGGTCAGACTCCCCTCCAGCCTATCACCCCCACTGCAGGTCAGACTTCCCCTCCAGCGTATCACCACCACTGCAGGTCAGACTCCCCCTCCAGCGTATCACCACCACTGCAGGTCAGACTTCCCCTCCAGCGTATCACCACCACTGCAGGTCAGACTCCCCTCCAGCGTATCACCACCACTGCAGGTCAGACTCCCCCTCCAGCGTATCACCACCACTGCAGGTCAGACTCCCCTACAGCGTATCACCACCACTGCAGGTAAGACACTCCCTCCAGCGTATCACCACCACTGCAGGTCAGACTCCCCTCCAGTGTATCACCACCACTGCAGGTCAGACCTCCCCTCCAGCGTATCACCCCCACTGCAGGTCAGACCTCCCCTCCAGCGTATCACCACCACTGCAGGTCAGACTTCCCCTCCAGCGTATCACCACCACTGCAGGACAGACTCCCCCTCCAGCGTATCACCACCACTGCAGGTCAGACTCCCCTCCAGCGTATCACCACCACTGCAGGTCAGACTCCCCCTCCAGCGTATCACCCCCACTGCAGGTCAGACTCCCCCTCCAGCGTATCACCACCACTGCAGGTCAGACTTCCCCTCCAGCGTATCACCCCCACTGCAGGTCAGACTTCCCCTCCAGCGTATCACCCCCACTGCAGGTCAGCCTCCCCTCCAGCGTATCACCCCCACTGCAGGTCAGCCTCCCCTCCAGCGTATCACCACCACTGCAGGTCAGACCTCCCCTCCAGCGTATAACCACCACTGCAGGTCAGACCTCCCCTCCAGCGTATCACCACCACTGCAGGTCAGACTCCCCCTCCAGCGTATCACCAACACTGCAGGTCAGACTCCCCCTCCAGCGTATCACCACCACTGCAGGTCAGACTCCCCCTCCAGCGTATCACCACCACTGCAGGTCAGACCTCCCCTCCAGCGTATCACCACCACTGCAGGTCAGGCCTCCCCTCCAGTGTATCACCACCACTGCAGGTCAGACTCCCCCTCCAGCGTATCACCCCCACTGCAGGTCAGACTCCCCCTCCAGCGTATCACCACCACTGCAGGTCAGACTCCCCCTCCAGCGTATCACCACCACTGCAGGTCAGGCCTCCCCTCCAGCGTATCACCCCCACTGCAGGTCAGAATCCCCCTCCAGCGTATCACCACCACTGCAGGTCAGAATCCCCCTCCAGCGTATCACCACCACTGCAGGTCAGACTCCCCCTCCAGCGTATCACCCCCACTGCAGGTCAGACTCCCCCTCCAGCAGATCACCCCCACTGCAGGTCAGATTCCCCCTCCAGCGTATCACCACCACTGCAGGTCAGGCCTCCCCTCCAGCGTATCACCACCACTGCAGGTCAGACTTCCCCTCCAGCGTATCACCACCACTGCAGGTCAGACTCCCCCTCCAGCGTATCACCACCACTGCAGGTCAGACTCCCCCTCCAGCGTATCACCACCACTGCAGGTCAGACTCCCCCTCCAGCGTATCACCACCACTGCAGGTCAGACTCCCCCTCCAGCGTATCACCACCACTGCAGGTCAGACTCCCCTACAGCGTATCACCACCACTGCAGGTCAGACTCCCCTCCAGCGTATCACCACCACTGCAGGTCAGACTCCCCCTCCAGCGTATCACCACCACTGCAGGTCAGACTCCCCTCCAGCGTATCACCACCACTGCAGGTCAGACTCCCCCTCCAGCGTATCACCACCACTGCAGGTCAGACTCCCCTACAGCGTATCACCACCACTGCAGGTCAGACTCCCCCTCCAGCGTATCACCACCACTGCAGGTCAGACTCCCCCTCCAGCGTATCACCACCACTGCAGGTCAGACTCCCCTCCAGCGTATCACCCCCACTGCAGGTCAGACTCCCCCTCCAGCGTATCACCCCCACTGCAGGTCAGACTTCCCCTCCAGCGTATCACCACCACTGCAGGTCAGACTCCCCCTCCAGCGTATCACCACCACTGCAGGTCAGACTCCCCCTCCAGCGTATCACCACCACTGCAGGTCAGACTCCCCTCCAGCGTATCACCACCACTGCAGGTCAGACTTCCCCTCCAGCGTATCACCCCCACTGCAGGTCAGACTCCCCTCCAGCGTATCACCACCACTGCAGGTCAGACTTCCCCTGCAGCGTATCACCACCACTGCAGGTCAGACTCCCCCTCCAGCGTATCACCACCACTGCAGGTCAGACTCCCCCTCCAGCGTATCACCAACACTGCAGGTCAGACTCCCCCTCCAGCGTATCACCACCACTGCAGGTCAGACTCCCCCTCCAGCGTATCACCACCACTGCAGGTCAGGCCTCCCCTCCAGTGTATCACCACCACTGCAGGTCAGACTCCCCCTCCAGCTTATCACCCCCACTGCAGGTCAGAATCCCCCTCCAGCGTATCACCACCACTGCAGGTCAGATTCCCCCTCCAGCGTATCACCACCACTGCAGGTCAGGCCTCCCCTCCAGCGTATCACCACCACTGCAGGTCAGACTCCCCCTCCAGCTTATCACCCCCACTGCAGGTCAGACTCCCCCTCCAGCGTATCACCACCACTGCAGGTCAGACTCCCCTCCAGCGTATCACCACCACTGCAGGTCAGACCTCCCCTCCAGCGTATCACCACCACTGCAGGTCAGACACTCCCCCTCCAGCGTATCACCACCACTGCAGGTCAGACTCCCCCTCCAGCTATCACCACCACTGCAGGTCAGACTCCCCCTCCAGCGTATCACCACCACTGCAGGTTAGACCTCCCCTCCAGCTATCACCACCACTGCAGGTCAGACCTCCCCTCCAGCTATCACCACCACTGCAGGTCAGACTCCCCTCCAGCGTATCACCACCACTGCAGGTCAGACTCCCCTCCAGCGTATCACCACCACTGCAGGTCAGACTCCCCCTCCAGCGTATCACCACCACTGCAGGTCAGACTCCCCCTCCAGCGTATCACCACCACTGCAGGTCAGACTCCCCTACAGCGTATCACCACCACTGCAGGTCAGACTCCCCTCCAGCGTATCACCACCACTGCAGGTGAGACCTCCCCTCCAGCGTATCACCACCACTGCAGGTCAGACACTCCCCCTCCAGCGTATCACCACCACTGCAGGTCAGACTCCCCCTCCAGCTATCACCACCACTGCAGGTCAGACTCCCCCTCCAGCGTATCACCACCACTGCAGGTTAGACCTCCCCTCCAGCTATCACCACCACTGCAGGTCAGACCTCCCCTCCAGCTATCACCACCACTGCAGGTCAGACTCCCCTCCAGCGTATCACCACCACTGCAGGTCAGACTCCCCTCCAGCGTATCACCACCACTGCAGGTCAGACTCCCCCTCCAGCGTATCACCACCACTGCAGGTCAGACTCCCCCTCCAGCGTATCACCACCACTGCAGGTCAGACTCCCCTACAGCGTATCACCACCACTGCAGGTCAGACTCCCCTCCAGCGTATCACCACCACTGCAGGTCAGACTCCCCCTCCAGCGTATCACCACCACTGCAGGTCAGACTCCCCCTCCAGCGTATCACCACCACTGCAGGTCAGACTCCCCCTCCAGCGTATCACCACCACTGCAGGTCAGACTCCCCTACAGCGTATCACCACCACTGCAGGTCAGACTCCCCCTCCAGCGTATCACCACCACTGCAGGTCAGACTCCCCCTCCAGCGTATCACCACCACTGCAGGTCAGACTCCCCCTCCAGCATATCACCACCACTACAGGTCAGACTCCCCTACAGCGTATCACCACCACTGCAGGTCAGACTCCCCCTCCAGCGTATCACCACCACTACAGGTCAGACTCCCCTCCAGCGTATCACCACCACTGCAGGTCAGACTCCCCTCCAGCGTATCACCACCACTGCAGGTCAGACTCCCTCCAGCCTATCACCCCCACTGCAGGTCAGACTTCCCCTCCAGCGTATCACCACCACTGCAGGTCAGACTCCCCCTCCAGCGTATCACCACCACTGCAGGTCAGACTCCCCCTCCAGCGTATCACCACCACTGCAGGTCAGACTCCCCTCCAGCGTATCACCACCACTGCAGGTCAGACTCCCCCTCCAGCGTATCACCACCACTGCAGGTCAGACTCCCCTACAGCGTATCACCACCACTGCAGGTAAGACACTCCCTCCAGCGTATCACCACCACTGCAGGTCAGACTCCCCTCCAGTGTATCACCACCACTGCAGGTCAGACCTCCCCTCCAGCGTATCACCACCACTGCAGGTCAGACTTCCCCTCCAGCGTATCACCACCACTGCAGGACAGACTCCCCCTCCAGCGTATCACCACCACTGCAGGTCAGACTCCCCTCCAGCGTATCACCACCACTGCAGGTCAGACTCCCCCTCCAGCGTATCACCCCCACTGCAGGTCAGACTCCCCCTCCAGCGTATCACCACCACTGCAGGTCAGACTTCCCCTCCAGCGTATCACCCCCACTGCAGGTCAGACTTCCCCTCCAGCGTATCACCCCCACTGCAGGTCAGCCTCCCCTCCAGCGTATCACCCCCACTGCAGGTCAGCCTCCCCTCCAGCGTATCACCACCACTGCAGGTCAGACCTCCCCTCCAGCGTATAACCACCACTGCAGGTCAGACCTCCCCTCCAGCGTATCACCACCACTGCAGGTCAGACTCCCCCTCCAGCGTATCACCAACACTGCAGGTCAGACTCCCCCTCCAGCGTATCACCACCACTGCAGGTCAGACTCCCCCTCCAGCGTATCACCACCACTGCAGGTCAGACCTCCCCTCCAGCGTATCACCACCACTGCAGGTCAGGCCTCCCCTCCAGTGTATCACCACCACTGCAGGTCAGACTCCCCCTCCAGCGTATCACCCCCACTGCAGGTCAGAATCCCCCTCCAGCGTATCACCACCACTGCAGGTCAGACTCCCCCTCCAGCGTATCACCACCACTGCAGGTCAGGCCTCCCCTCCAGCGTATCACCCCCACTGCAGGTCAGAATCCCCCTCCAGCGTATCACCACCACTGCAGGTCAGAATCCCCCTCCAGCGTATCACCACCACTGCAGGTCAGACTCCCCCTCCAGCGTATCACCCCCACTGCAGGTCAGAATCCCCCTCCAGCGTATCACCACCACTGCAGGTCAGATTCCCCCTCCAGCGTATCACCACCACTGCAGGTCAGGCCTCCCCTCCAGCGTATCACCACCACTGCAGGTCAGACTCCCCCTCCAGCGTATCACCACCACTGCAGGTCAGACTCCCCCTCCAGCGTATCACCACCACTGCAGGTCAGACTCCCCCTCCAGCGTATCACCACCACTGCAGGTCAGACTCCCCCTCCAGCGTATCACCACCACTGCAGGTCAGACTCCCCTACAGCGTATCACCACCACTGCAGGTCAGACTCCCCTCCAGCATATCACCACCACTGCAGGTCAGACTCCCCCTCCAGCGTATCACCACCACTGCAGGTCAGACTCCCCCTCCAGCGTATCACCACCACTGCAGGTCAGACTCCCCTACAGCGTATCACCACCACTGCAGGTCAGACTCCCCCTCCAGCGTATCACCACCACTGCAGGTCAGACTCCCCTACAGCGTATCACCACCACTGCAGGTCAGACCTCCCCCTCCAGCGTATCACCACCACTGCAGGTCAGACTCCCCCTCCAGCGTATCACCACCACTGCAGGTCAGACTCCCCTCCAGCGTATCACCACCACTGCAGGTCAGACTCCCCCTCCAGCGTATCACCACCACTGCATTTCAGACTCCCCTACAGCGTATCACCACCACTGCAGGTCAGACTCCCCTCCAGCGTATCACCACCACTGCAGGTCAGACTCCCCCTCCAGCATATCACCACCACTGCAGGTCAGACTCCCCCTCCAGCGTATCACCACCACTGCAGGTCAGACTCCCCTACAGCGTATCACCACCACTGCAGGTCAGACTCCCCCTCCAGCGTATCACCACCACTGCAGGTCAGACTCCCCCTCCAGCGTATCACCACCACTGCAGGTCAGACTCCCCTCCAGCGTATCACCACCACTGCAGGTCAGACTCCCCCTCCAGCGTATCACCACCACTGCAGGTCAGACTCCCCTACAGCGTATCACCACCACTGCAGGTCAGACCTCCCCCTCCAGCGTATCACCACCACTGCAGGTCAGACTCCCCCTCCAGCGTATCACCACCACTGCAGGTCAGACTCCCCTCCAGCGTATCACCACCACTGCAGGTCAGACTCCCCCTCCAGCGTATCACCACCACTGCAGGTCAGACTCCCCTACAGCGTATCACCACCACTGCAGGTCAGACTCCCCCTCCAGCGTATCACCACCACTGCAGGTCAGACTCCCCCTCCAGCGTATCACCACCACTGCAGGTCAGACTCCCCTCCAGCGTATCACCACCACTGCAGGTCAGACTCCCCCTCCAGCGTATCACCACCACTGCAGGTCAGACTCCCCTACAGCGTATCACCACCACTGCAGGTCAGACACTCCCTCCAGCGTATCACCACCACTGCAGGTCAGACTCCCCTCCAGTGTATCACCACCACTGCAGGTCAGACCTCCCCTCCAGCGTATCACCACCACTGCAGGTCAGACTTCCCCTCCAGCGTATCACCACCACTGCAGGTCAGACTCCCCCTCCAGCGTATCACCACCACTGCAGATCAGACTCCCCCTCCAGCGTATCACCACCACTGCAGGTCAGACTCCCCTCCCGCGTATCACCACCACTGCAGGTCAGACTCCCCCTCCAGCGTATCACCACCACTGCAGGTCAGACCTCCCCTCCAGCGTATCACCACCACTGCTGGTCAGGCCTCCCCTCCAGCGTATCACCCCCACTGCAGGTCAGAATCCCCCTCCAGCGTATCACCCCCACTGCAGGTCAGAATCCCCCTCCAACGTATCACCACCACTGCAGGTCAGACTCCCCCTCCAGCGTATCACCCCCACTGCAGGTCAGAATCCCCTCCAGCGTATCACCACCACTGCAGGTCAGACTCCCCCTCCAGCGTATCACCACCACTGCAGGTCAGACTCCCCCTCCAGCGTATCACCACCACTGCAGGTCAGACCTCCCCTCCAGCGTATCACCACCACTGCAGGTCAGACCTCCCCTCCAGCGTATCACCACCACTGCAGGTCAGACACTCCCCCTCCAGCGTATCACCACCACTGCAGGTCAGACTCCCCCTCCAGCGTATCACCACCACTGCAGGTCAGGCCTCCCCTCCAGCGTATCACCACCACTGCAGGTCAGGCTTCCCCTCCAGCGTATCACCACCACTGCAGGTCAGACTCCCCCTCCAGCGTATCACCCCCACTGCAGGTCAGACTCCCCCTCCAGCGTATCACCACCACTGCAGGTCAGCCTCCCCCTCCAGCGTATCACCCCCACTGCAGGTCAGAATCCCCCTCCAGCGTATCACCACCACTGCAGGTCAGACTCCCCCTCCAGCGTATCACCACCACTGCAGGTCAGACTCCCCTCCCGCGTATCACCACCACTGCAGGTCAGACTCCCCCTCCAGCGTATCACCACCACTGCAGGTCAGACCTCCCCTCCAGCGTATCACCACCACTGCAGGTCAGGCCTCCCCTCCAGCGTATCACCCCCACTGCAGGTCAGAATCCCCCTCCAGCGTATCACCCCCACTGCAGGTCAGAATCCCCCTCCAACGTATCACCACCACTGCAGGTCAGACTCCCCCTCCAGCGTATCACCCCCACTGCAGGTCAGAATCCCCTCCAGCGTATCACCACCACTGCAGGTCAGACTCCCCCTCCAGCGTATCACCACCACTGCAGGTCAGACTCCCCCTCCAGCGTATCACCACCACTGCAGGTCAGACCTCCCCTCCAGCGTATCACCACCACTGCAGGTCAGACCTCCCCTCCAGCGTATCACCACCACTGCAGGTCAGACACTCCCCCTCCAGCGTATCACCACCACTGCAGGTCAGACTCCCCCTCCAGCGTATCACCACCACTGCAGGTCAGGCCTCCCCTCCAGCGTATCACCACCACTGCAGGTCAGGCTTCCCCTCCAGCGTATCACCACCACTGCAGGTCAGACTCCCCCTCCAGCGTATCACCCCCACTGCAGGTCAGACTCCCCCTCCAGCGTATCACCACCACTGCAGGTCAGCCTCCCCCTCCAGCGTATCACCACCACTGCAGGTCAGGCCTCCCCTCCAGCGTATCACCACCACTGCAGGTCAGAATCCCCCTCCAGCGTATCACCACCACTGCAGGTCAGACTCCCCCTGCAGCGTATCACCACCAGTGCAGGTCAGGCTTCCCCTCCAGCGTATCACCACCACTGCAGGTCAGACTCCCCCTCCAGCGTATCACCACCACTGCAGGTCAGACTCCCCCTCCAGCGTATCACCACCACTGCAGGTCAGACACTCCCCCTCCAGCGTATCACCACCACTGCAGGTCAGACTCCCCCTCCAGCGTATCACCAACACTGCAGGTCAGACTCCCCCTCCAGCGTATCACCCCCACTGCAGGTCAGACTCCCCCTGCAGCGTATCACCACCAGTGCAGGTCAGGCTTCCCCTCCAGCGTATCACCACCACTGCAGGTCAGACTCCCCCTCCAGCGTATCACCACCACTGCAGGTCAGACTCCCCCTCCAGCGTATCACCACCACTGCAGGTCAGACACTCCCCCTCCAGCGTATCACCCCCACTGCAGGTCAGACTCCCCCTCCAGCGTATCACCACCACTGCAGGTCAGACTCCCCCTCCAGCGTATCCCCACCACTGCAGGTCAGACTTCCCCTCCAGCGTATCACCACCACTGCTGGTCAGACTCCCCCTCCAGCGTATCACCACCACTGCAGGTCAGACCTCCCCTCCAGCGTATCACCACCACTGCAGGTCAGACCTCCCCTCCAGCGTATCACCACCACTGCAGGTCAGACCTTCCCTCCAGCGTATCACCACCACTGCAGGTCAGACACTCCCCCTCCAGCGTATCACCACCACTGCAGGTCAGACCTCCCCTCCAGCGTATCACCACCACTGCAGGTCAGACTTCCCCTCCAGCGTATCACCACCACTGCAGGTCAGACTTCCCCTCCAGCGTATCACCACCACTGCAGGTCAGACACTCCCCCTCCAGCGTATCACCACCACTGCAGGTCAGACCTTCCCTCCAGCGTATCACCACCACTGCAGGTCAGACTCCCCCTCCAGCGTATCACCACCACTGCTGGTCAGACTCCCCCTCCAGCGTATCACCACCACTGCAGGTCAGACTCCCCCTCCAGCGTATCACCACCACTGCAGGTCAGACTTCCCCTCCAGCGTATCACCACCACTGCAGGTCAGACTCCCCCTCCAGCGTATCACCACCACTGCAGGTCAGACCTCCCCTCCAGCGTATCACCACCACTGCAGGTCAGACTCCCCCTCCAGCGTATCACCACCACTGCAGGTCAGACACTCCCTCCAGCGT
This sequence comes from Callospermophilus lateralis, assembly GCF_048772815.1. Taxonomy (NCBI): domain Eukaryota; kingdom Metazoa; phylum Chordata; class Mammalia; order Rodentia; family Sciuridae; genus Callospermophilus; species Callospermophilus lateralis. The sequence goes on from NC_135324.1 coordinate 20,976,710, forward strand.
ATCACCACCACTGCAGGTCAGACTTCCCCTCCAGCGTATCACCACCACTGCAGGGCAGACTCCCCTACAGCGTATCACCACCACTGCAGGTCAGACTCCCCCTCCAGCGTATCACCACCACTACAGGTCAGACCTCCCCTCCAGCGTATCACCACCACTGCAGGTCAGACACTCCCCCTCCAGCGTATCACCACCACTGCAGGTCAGACTCCCCTCCCGCGTATCACCACCACTGCAGGTCAGACTCCCCTCCAGCGTATCACCACCACTGCAGGTCAGACTCCCCCTCCAGCGTATCACCACCACTGCAGGTCAGACCTCCCCTCCAGCGTATCACCACCACTGCAGGTCAGACTCCCCCTCCAGCGTATCACCACCACTGCAGGTCAGACTCCCCCTCCAGCGTATCACCACCACTGCAGGTCAGTCTCCCCCTCCAGCGTATCACCACCACTGCAGGTCAGACTCCCCTCCAGCGTATCACCACCACTGCAGGTCAGACACTCCCCCTCCAGCGTATCACCACCACTGCAGGTCAGACTCCCCCTCCAGCGTATTACGACCACTGCAGGTCAGACTCCCCCTCCAGCGTATCACCACCACTGCAGGTCAGACACTCCCCCTCCAGCGTATCACGACCACTGCAGGTCAGACTCCCCCTCCAGCGTATCACCACCACTGCAGGTCAGACTTCCCCTCCAGCGTATCACCACCACTGCAGGTCAGACTCCCCCTCCAGCGTATCACCACCACTGCAGGTCAGACTCCCCCTCCAGCGTATCACCACCACTGCAGGTCAGACTTCCCCTCCAGCGTATCACCACCACTGCAGGTCAGACTCCCCCTCCAGCGTATCACCACCACTGCAGGTCAGACACTCCCCCTCCAGCGTATTACGACCACTGCAGGTCAGACTCCCCCTCCAGCGTATCACCACCACTGCAGGTCAGACTCCCCTCCAGCGTATCACCACCACTGCAGGTCAGACCTCCCCTCCAGCGTATCACCACCACTGCGGGTCAGGCTGACACGAGCTCCGGAGCCGTGGAGGCCAGGGGCTGAGACGCTGGTGTTTCTACACCGTTCCTCTGCAGAGAGGCTGGGCCTCATGGACCCCTGGTACGACGTGCTCCAGAAAAGACTGGCAGCTCGTGTAAAGCCCCCCACTATGACTGAGGCTTGAAATTCTCAGGGGCGCTGCTCCCTCTGGACAGGCCTGCCGCCGCCCCAGCCTTTCCCCAGAACGCCCAGGGAGGCGCTCTGCTCCAGGCCAGGGAGGCTTCACGGAGAATCTCTGCGTGGCTGTCTCTCTGACAGTCTCCTTCCCTCCCCTCTCCCTGGGTTCATCCCGTCTCCCGTGAGTGAAAGAAGACCCCAAGGAGGGAGCCCGCAAGGGGCGTTCGCGGGAACTCTCTGCGGGCTCCTCTAGCCCTTCATACTTGACTCGTGGGTGAGTTTTTAATCCTGAAGCTTTGAGATGATAAGTGTCAAGACTGAATGACAGTTTTCTTGTGGTGTTTCCATATATGTTTTATAGGGGAAAAAAACAATGGGAGATCAAGGATACGCAACATTCTGCAGTTTCCTTTTTTATTCTTTTGTTGGAAGAAAACACTTTTTAAAAAACTATTATAGGAAAAAAAATTTACCCTCAAAACCTCTGTGAACTCAGTCCTAGATAAAATCACCATTGACCACATGAGAAAGGATGAGCCAGGGCAGGTACTGAGCACAGGGATCTCTTGTCTCCACCCCGACCTCCCGAATGTATCTCCAGAAAAACAATCAGGTCTTGTTTGTCCGTTCGTCCTTCCTTCCTTCCTTCCTTCCTTCCTTCCTTCCTTCCTTCCTCCCTCCCTCCCTTCCTTCCTTCCTTCCTTCCTTCTCTTGGTAAAAGGGCATTCAACCACTGAGCCACATCCCCAGCTCTTTTTATTTTTAATTTTGAGAGAGTGTTGCTTGGGCTTCACTAAGTTACGGAGGCTGGCTTTGAACTTGCAATCCTCCTGCCTCAGCCTCCCAAGTCACTGGGATCACAGGCGTGCGCCCACCCAGCTGTTATGGCTTTTAATTGTCACAAACACGCATGACATAGATCCCTGTTTAAGCATGTTCAGGGTGGAGTACACCACCTAGTATGAGGTACAACCATACTGTGCAACCGACCTCCGAACGCTGGCCGCCTGGCAGAAGAACCTCTGTGGTCTTGTCTCCTCCTCCCACTGGCCGTCAGCAGCCACTGTCCCACTTTCTGTCCCCGTGAACTCGAGTACTGTTGGTGGACACGTATCAGTGAGATCAGGCCGGGTTTATCAGGATGAAGAGTAAGGCCCAGGCTCATCCATGCTGTACGTGTCGGAGCCCCGCTCCTTCCCCCTCCTTTCTAAGGAGGGTCTGGTGGTGACCGTGCATGAGAGCGTGCATACATAGACTGCATATGGTTTCTCTGTTCCTCTGTTGATGGATGCCTTGTTGCCATTGAGCTATTGTGAATGATCAGCCCTTCAGCTACTGTGAATGATGGCTCCAGGTTCCCTTGGGTGTGTTCCCAGCAGAGGAATTGCTGTTTACTCCTGAGGAACCTCCACTCTGTTCCTTAGCTGCACCCTCCTGCCCTCCCACCAACAGTCACCAGGGTTCTGAGTTCCCTGCATCCCCACAACCCCTGCTATTTTTCTGCCATTTTCCTTATGAATAGTAACCATCCCTGTGGGTAGGAGGAGAAATGTGTTATGTTGTGTTTTATCTTAACAAATAGCTCAGGTGTTTTTGTTATTATTGGGCACATGTTGGGTGATTGGCACGTTGGGAAACAGGTTTAAGGGCGATGAGGCCTTGCTTTTGGAAGCCTGGGCTGGGCTCCTGTGCTGGGCGCCTGGGGTGAGCTCCTGGGCTGACCTCCCTGGGCTTCATCACAGAGCACGGACAGCTCTGGATCTGTTGACTGTCTCGAGCACCAAGCTGTCGGAAGGGCTGTTGCTTGGGAGCTTCCCACTTTGCAATGTGCTAAACCAGGATTCCTACCTGCTGTGCACCCCTGGGCTCAGCTCTCTACATTTGGGTGTCCTGGATGTTAGGGCTGATAACACCCATTCCCCACGGCTGAGCCCAGCAAGGCACCTGGAATCGTCTCAGCCCCTCGCCTTCCACAGGGCAATCACAACTTGACCTTGAAGAGCTCGCATTTATGGTAATAAAACCAGAGAGGGTAAAGTCAGCTGGCCTGGTCCGCTGATGGTGACTTGCCCTCTGCTGGTCTGCGGAAGCCAGGTGCTAGGCTGGGAACCGGGTCACAGGGCCACCCAGCTGAACACACCTGCGGTCTCCCTTATCAACAGGAACTCCTGTGCACTACAGATCTACATGAGTCTCCCAGAGGCCCCCTCCCTGACATCACGTGCTGCCAAGAAATGGGCATGGGGGTTCCGGGGGTCACCTTGGATCACTGATCTGAGAGGCCGCACCCTCCGTGGACTCCTCATGCCCCCCAAGCCCTGCACTGATCACCCGTGGAGTCACGTTCCTTTTGAGGAAATGAGACCCTGTTCAGCCCCTGCGGCTCCTGCACTAGCACCTATCACAGTTCCGACCCCGCACACGGCCCAGAGGGCTGTCGGGGTGAGATTGGTAAAGCACGCACACACCGTGACAGTGCCTGGCGCCAGACCCTCCTTGAAAGTGATCCTGCTTAGTTAAAGCGGGTTCGATTCCATAGGAATAGGCCAAAAACAAGTTCACAGAGAGTTTGTGTTCTCCTCTGGAATGTGGACAGGAGGGTCTTCAATGAGATCGACAGCCAGAGAGCGAAACAGAGGGTCTCAGCGGCAGCTGCTGGCTGACCTCCACCTGCCCAGGGGTCGGGATGCCGTGTCCCCGTGGAGACCCAGAGCTCTGGGGGCCTCTGGCCAGGGGACCACTTCCCGCTCCGCCTGGGTACCTCTGTTCTCACCAGGTGCTCCGGGCAGGTTAGATAATGATGGAAACATTGTCATTCTCGGGTAGAAAAGTCACTTTTCAAAAGGAAGGGAAGTACTCCACGCCCTGCCCTCCATTCTTGTTTCACCTCCAAGAAATCAACGCCAGGTGTCCGAGGTCATGGTCCTAACGTGGCTCACGGGAGCGCGACTCTCCGCGGGGAATCGGCACGTGAGCTCTGCCCTTGGCCTTGCATTCAGAGACTGGCAAGGAAGTGTCCACTCAGTGGTCCTACGTCACCCTGCGGGTCCCCACCTGTCCTTGACGGCTGCCTCTGTTTCACCATCTCGGCTCCCGGTGGATGGCTCTGGATTAGGGGCAGGCCTTCCGTCCCATCTGAGTCCACGCTGCTGCAGGCGTAGCCCGAGGACAGATATCCAGAGCTCTGCTAGGTTTGATTGTGAGGGTGCAGACAGACGGGCTCCCCTGGCTCACGTGTGGATCAAGAAAGAAAGGAAACCGGGGAAGGGATTCACATCAAAGGGAGCCGGGCAGTGCCAGGGAGCCTCCTGCGCGGGCTTGGAGGAGAGCCGTCTCTGCGGACAGACTTAGCAGCCCGCTTTGAAGTGCGCCTGTTTATTCTGCAGGATTCTTCCACTGGCCTCTTGAAGCGGAATGATAGTGAACCTCTTCCCCTCGAGCAAATAAAGACCAGCAACAGAGCTTCTCAAATCAAATATCAGTGTGTCTCTGGTTTGCGCAGAAGATACTGAGCCTGTCCCCTCAGGGACGAGCAAGGAGAGTGGCAAGACCCACCTCAGTTCCCAGCACCACCTGCCTCGCGGAGCCTCAGAGCCGCGTGTGGGTAGAGTGGGGAAGGATGTTAGGGGAGTTGCCAAACTGCCTGCCCCTGTCGGGTGGTTGGTTGATTCCTGTCCCCCCCCACCCCCACGGGATGGCCAGAGTGTGACAAAGGCCAGGTCCTGAAGTGGCAGGTTTGAAGCCACCTCTCCCTGTGGCAGGGGCGGCCTGTGAGCTCCAGAGCTGTGCGAGGATGGCTCTGCGGGGATGCTCCCTGTGAAAGCCCAGCCCAGTGCTCTGAGAGGCCCGGGCCTGGGGCAGTCATGAGCAGGCACTTCAGGGGACAGCCTCGGGGGCTCCCAGCCACCAGCAGCATCAGCCGGCAGCCCTGTGGGTACGCCACCCTGGACATCCATCTCCATGGAACCTTTAGAGGACTAGAGCCCCACCTGACCTCTGCCTGTCCCTCATGAGACCCCAGAAAGGCCCACCACTGGACTGGCCAACCACAGCACCATGTTGAGCCGCCACGTCTCCAACGGGGTAACAGGGACACCTGTGATAGAACATAGTGTTGATTCTGGGGTGATGGGGACCCGGCTCTGCCCTTTGTATCCATGCACGTGGAGGCATACACTCACCACTCAGCCCCTCTTGTCTCCCTCTGCAGTGGGCACAGTGACGTCACTGTCTCGGGGTGGTTCTTAGGACCACACGTGACCACGTCCGACAGAGTGTCACTTAGAGGGGACCCCATCACCACCACAGCAGATGATCTTTCTCGCCAACGTGTAGGAGGGAGAGCGCTTTGACTTGGCCGTTGTTACAAAGCCAACAGGACAACAAGAAGACCGATGTCCACGTTTTTTTATGTTTTGTGCGTGACAGATGCTTGCCGCTTGCCGTATGCTAGCTATTTTGATAACACCCCCTTTTTTCTGGTTGTCAGTGCCCTGGGGTGAACTGCTCCAGCCGTCTACCCACTCATCATATCTTCAAGATTCCTCCTGTGCCCTTTGCCATCTCCAAGACCCCTAGAAGTAACAGATTTCACTCTTCAACAGGATGTGCATTCGCTCAGCAACGGACGAAGAAGTGAACGCGGTGTCGATAATGTGGCAGACCTCATGACGGATGCCAGAGGTTGGCAGGGGACACAGGGTGACAGGGCTGCATGCACACACCAGAATCACCTCCCCTGGCCTGGCGTTGGAGGCATTTAGACGCCCCCTGGCCGAGCCCAGACGTGAGGAGGGCTGCCCACACAGACACCTTCCTGAGGGCCCTGGAAAACCAGGAAGAAGCCTCTGAAGTAGGGTGGCAGGGCTGGAATGAGGTTGGCTGGCTTCTCCAGACTGCTCCGTGTGTAAGGAGACCGAGGGGCCCGTGTGACGGGGGAAACAACCGAGGCCCGGGAAGAGCAGGCACCAGAGGGCGGTGGGCATGGAGCAAGGTTCCTCAGGACATAACCATGGCCGTGCCTCTGGGTTTTCCCAGAGTGTCCTCTCGGACCCAATGCTGCTCGGAAAGACCAGGGACCAATCTCCGTCCCTCGGTTTCCTTCAGCTTTGCATCGCTGGGACCAAAAGACTTGAGAAGAACAGCTTAGAGGGGGAGAAGCTTATTTTGACTCATGGTTTTAGAGGTTGAGGTCGTAGTCTGCAGAGTCCATAGCCCTGGGCCCAAGGTGAGACAGGACATCATGGTGGAGGGTGGGGTGGAGGACAGCAGCTCAGGACACGCCACCAGGAAGCAGAGCGAGCGCCACTCACCAGAGACCGAATATAAACCCCAGAGACACACCCCCAGGGAGCGACTTCCCCACCACACCTACCTGCCTACCGTAGCACCCAGTGGTATGGACTAGTCCACTGATGCGGCTACATACCTGATCATCTCACCTCTGAGCCTTCTGACCTTGTCTCACACATGAGCTTCTTGGGGTGCCTGCTGTCTAAACCCCTTGCTGGGTAGGAACTGCACTCTTCACCAACACGGGCGTGGTGTTCAGTACTTGGCTCTGTGCGAGAGTTAAGGGACGGATCTTGGCTCAGCGAGCACTAGCTGATGTAGGACCCTGGATACCACGTGCCGTTCCTCCTCTGCAGAACAGGCAAGAGGAGAGTGTCCACCTCATGAAACCAGCCTCACAGGCGCCACCTGTGCTCACGTTCCCTCCAACACGGGGCCTCCCCCCCGCTCTGTGAGGTGACCCAGACCTCCCAGGCTGGCCATGGGTCCGGCATGATGCACCAGGCCTTCCAACTCCCCGCCTTGAAGGACCTCTTCATTGTCGTCCTCAAAATACCGGCTGTACCTGGTCCTCTGCTTTCCTAAAACGCAATAAAAATGAGTTAGCATGAAAAATGAAATGAAAACAAAGCCTTACAAAATGGCAAGCCCAGATTCTTCATTATTAGACTTAACAGGCATAAAATTACTGTCAAATGCTGCAAAGTATTCTAAGCACTCCCAATTTTTTTTATCTTGCTAAAAACAACAACTTTGAGGCAACTTTGAGGAGCAGTGCTCCATGCCAGGGTCGACCAATGACCCGCAGACCAGGCCTGGGCGGGCACTGGGCTAAACAAAGCTTTACTGGAACACAGCCAGGCCCGTTCATGCATGCATATCTGTGCTGCTCTGGGGAGGTCATGGGAGTCGAGTACTTGGGACAGGTAGCATGTGAACTTGACTGAAATATTTACTCTCCAGCCCCTGGCAGAAGGAGAAGCTTGCTCACTCTGCTCTGAGCAATCCCCGTGACAGCAGATGGTATTCATGCTTGGTCAAGGCCGAGGCGCCGCCCACCCCAGAAGCGCAGGGGTGGAGAGTGAGAATGGAATGGTTCTCCAAAGGGAACCGGGACTCCGAGGCCAAGAGAAGGGGAAGACGGTTCTAGGAAGCCAAGAACCTGGCACAGAATTCTACCACATTCTGGCACCAAACTTAAATCTTTTCATTTCCTCTTTTCCTGACTCTACTTAAGATTGAATTGCTACATAAAGGTAATGCTGCCAAGTCAAAGCCTGCCTTGAGTGATTTCAGGCCTCCACCGAGGCTCAATAGAAGGCATGGGGGCCAGGGTGCAGCTCAGCGGTCAGTGTTTGCCTAAGAAGCCAGAGGCCCTGACCTCCGTCCCCCGCACCACAGAAAATCAAGCCAAGACCTTGGAGAAATGAGGAGGGACGCAATCTGCAAAGGAACTGATGAACAATGCTAAAGTTTTATCAAAGCAAAAGAATCCATAAACCTACCACGCTATGTAAGATCCTCCTACCCAGAACATACCCGTTGGACTCTGCTTTCCACAGGTGGAGAAGAACCCTTCAAGAAAGCAGGAGCGGGCTGGGGCTGGGCTCGGTGGCAGGGGGCTTGCCTCGCGTGTGTGAGGCCCTGGGTCCCATCCTCAGCTCCACACATAAATGAACAAATGAATGTCTGCTGTCCACCTACAGCTACTAAAATAAATACACAAAGCAAAGCTGGAAGGAAGACAGTACAGACCAGGGCAATTAAATAAGATGGCTGGACTGGTCACTGGGCTATATCTGAGAAGAGGCCTAGAGTGGTCACTGGGCTATATCTAAGAAGAGGCCTAGAGTGGTCACTGGGCTATACTCTGATAAGAGGGCTGGACTGGTCACTGGGCTATACTTTGATAAGGGGGCTGGACTGGTCACTTGATACACTCTGATAAGAGGGCTGGACTGGTCACTGGGCTATGCTCTGATAAGGGGGCTGGACTGGTCACTGGGATACACTCTGATAAGAGGGCTGGACTGGTCACTGGGCTGTACTTCAATAATGGCAGAAAGGAGAGCGATGGGAATCGGTATGGACAATCTCCTTCAGCAAGGAGGCTGTCCAGGAGAAAGTGGTATTGAAGCCCAGTTCTGCAAGAGGAGGAGCAGGCAGCCCAGGGCAGTGTCCCCAGGTCACTGTGTGGAGGGGCTCTGTGGGCATAGCCAGGGGAAGGGGCTCCCATGGACACAGCGGGGAGTGTCCCATGGACACAGTCAGTGTGGAAGGTCCCGTGGACACAGTGTGGAGGGTCCCGTGGACACAGTGTGGAGGGTCCCGTGGACACAGTGTGGAGGGTCCCGTGGACACAGTCAGTGTGGAAGATCCCGTGGACACAGCATGGAGGGTCCCATGGACACAGTCAATGTGGAGGGATCCTGTGAACACGGTCAGCGTGGAGGGTCCCGTGGACACAGAGTAGAGGACCCCTGTGGTGCAGCGTGGAGGTGTTCTGTGGATGGACAGAGGGAAAATAGTCCTCCGGGTCCTTCCAGTAGGAAATCTTGATGTGCTGTGTGGCTGGAGAGGGAAGCTGAGGAGACGCTGCAGCACACCGGGAAGTCAGGGCCGCTCCTGAGGCTCCCTGACTGGGGGCGCAGGCCCGTGGACGCGTGGCAGGGCTGCTTCGTGGAGTGCCCTTCCACTGCTGTGTTGGGAACAGGAAAGCGTGGTGATTCTGCTAAGGGAGAGCAGCTGAGCAGGCTGACGGGGGGGGGGGGGTCACCAGTCCCCTGGCAGCCCACCGGTGACATGCAGGTGGTCACTCTCTTCGAGGTGTGTTAGGGAAGATAGATTCGTGTCCTCTTGTGCTTTAGAGGATGCAGAATGAAAAAAGATGTCACCAGATGGAGTGTTTTTTATGGGCCCTGGGCTGATATGGCCAGCTGTCCTGGGTTGGACGCACACTCCCTGCTCGCTCACAGCATCGGTGGGCTGCTGAACACTGAGGAAGTGCACACCCCTGGAAGCACAGATGGACACAGGCGGTCACCCCAGTCGCAGATGAGCGGACAGGCTGCCACTGGCTGCCAGGGCACCAAACCATGAGAGATGGGCCCGCTCAGGCCCAGGCCCCCTCTGAAAGCGTCTCCCTCCCTGACTCCCTGCTCCATGAGCACTCACCGGCCACACCTGCTTCCCAAACCCAATGCCGTTCCTGATACCCTGAAATATGACATGCCAAAAGCTATGGTGTGGTCACACCCGCCTGGACCAGACCCAACGTCTCCAACAGAAGATAACAGAACTCAGGCTTGCGATCCTCCAAGAGCCCAGTGGATTGGGGGGGTGTTTAAGCCCACACTCCGGCACACAGTGCTAGCAGCTTTGCTCCTGGCAGCCAGGAGGTGGGGACGCCCGATGTCCACCAGTAACACGCTCACGCGTGTCCGCGCAATGGAGTGCCACACAGCCGTGAAGAGGAGTGGAATGTGGATGCACACGGTAACATGGATGAACTTGGAAAGCGTGCTGTCCGGGAGAAGCCAGGCCTAAGAGGCCACCTGTGCATGGCCGTGTTTACATGAAGCATGTCCATGGACACAGGGCGCACTGGTGCTGACCAGGCTGTGGAGAGCACAGCTATGACCATGGTGGGTGCGGCTTCCTTTGGGACCCTGGGAATGTTCTAGAACTAGGTCATGGTGCTGGCCGTGCATCATGAATGCACAAATGGCCACTGAGCTGTGCACTTTGAATGGTTAAAACGTTGAGGTTGGTTAGGGGAACTTGGCCTCGGTAGTTCAGACTGGATGTGCAGGGAATGACCCCTGGTGGGCCCTTTCCCAGGGGCTGGCTCTGTTTCCACTTCCGGGAAGCGGCCTCCGTCTATGTAGCACCCTCCCTGGAAGGCGAGCGGGGAACAGCCCAGGTGGGTGCCGGGCACTGCACTGAACGCTGGGGGCTGAGAGTGGTGCGGCAGGGTGGCCCTGGGAGCCTGGTCACGGTGCCGTCTCCACACAGCCTCGGCCGCCACTGGAAACGCAGTCGGAGCACACGGCTGAGTCGGTGCAGGCCTGCTGCCGGGGCTTCTCAGAGCACCGTCTTTAAGCCACATTCGCCGTGTCCCAGAGTCACTCCTGGGCCTCCAGGTGCAGAGAGAAGGTGTCCCCCCAGCCTGGAGCGGGCTCTCCCCACGGTCGGTCGCAGGCACAAGCCTGAGGACCCTTCCTGTAAGACCAGGTGCCCTGTACGGCCACCAGGTTGAGCCAGAGAGAAGCCGCTGGCGAGGCCTTTTTAAAAACTCATCTGCTGTGCTTTGCTTTTATGTTTTTACGGCTGCTCTATGATTATGTGCGACTGGGGCGTCACTGTGCCACATTCGTACACGCGTATGACATAATGGGATCAGTTTCATTCCACAGCACCTCCCCTCTCCCTCCTCTCCCTCCTCCTCCTGCCCCTCGCTCTGAGAGCCAGCAGGGCTCCTTAGCTGCCCGCTGGCCTGCGAGGCTCTATGCACAGCTGTTCCCAGCTCTTGCCTGCTGCTCAGGGCAAGGGGCCTCCCAGGCTCTGGCGTTCCTGGGACCTCTAACTAGGGTCGGGGCCAGCACCCAAGCGTGAAAGCTGTTGCTCCTTCAGGGTCTGCCCTGGGATTCCAGCACATTTGATGAGTTTCATCTGGTTCACAGGAAAAAACTGCAGCTGTCCCAGTGCAGATTGGGATGACCCATCCTTTCCTTATCCCCACAGACTCATCACCCAGGCTTTTGACAGTTGAGTTGATGACCCCACACCCCCCCACACACACAACCTGCACCAAGAAACATGCACCTAGTAAGAGTGGAAGTCTCTGGAAGAGTAGGGAGGCCAAGGGACCGTGGAGTCAGCCCGTGCTACCTCAGGCAGGTCCCCTGGGTGCTCCTCAGTGGGAGCAGGAATGTGAACCTGCTTCCCCGTGCTCCTGGGCGGGTGTGTCTCCCTGGAAGACCTGTCTCCTGACACTCCATGTTTCACCCTCCCACTAAGTTGGGCCACTGTCAAGAACACATTCCTCCTCTTACGTGAACAAAAGAAGGACTTAAAATATCATCTGGATTTTAATTTAAATGATGTAAAATACATAAGCACGTGGGCAAGGATCCGAGGGCCATGAGAAATGGGAGGCATCTAGAAAGGAAAGCCCTCTGAGTCCCAGGTGGCTGGGCTCCAACGCCCCTGAGCGTCGTCACGTCTCGTCATGAATCGTCACCGTGGGAAGGTAATGTGGCGGCTCAACAGAATCAGCGGGTGGGTTACTCGTCCCTCCGTCCTGGGACAAAGACGCCCCAGATAACCGACTTTTCGGGAGAGAGGAAGGGTTTAGTTTGGCCCACAGTTTCAGAGGCGTTAACCCCTGGCGGGTTGTCCCTGTTGCCTTGGGGCCTGCGGCAGCCCATGAGCACCAGAGCACAAAGCAGGGGAAGAGGCTCACCTCACAGGGACTGCAGAGCAGAGAGACGGCAAGCGTCCACCTCCATGACCCCCTCCTGCAGGCCCCCAGCCGGGGACCTGAGACCTCCCACCAGGCCCCACCCCCCCAAGTTCCACCACTGTCCAGTGGCCCAAGCTGGGACAGAGCCTTCAACACGTGGACCTTTGGGGGCATCCCAGACCCAAGCTATCGCCACAGGGAACAGCCAAGGGAGGTCCCAGGGGTGGACCTGCAGGGAGGCAGGGGAGCGGAACGGGCCGAAGGGCACCGGCTGGCTGCCGAGGCTCGGGCTCCAGAGGACTGTGGAACTAGGGGTGCCTCCCCCGACGCCCACCCTGCGCGTAGTCTCTGACTTCCTGTCGTCTCGGGGTGAGTCCAGAGCCATTACTGTGTGGGCGAGAGCCTTGGTGATTCCGTCTCCAATCCGCTTCCTCTTGTGCTGCGGCACATGCGAAGGAGACCCCTGCCTCTGCTTCTCCCCTGTGCACCCACAAGTCTGCCCGCCGCTCTCCAGGCTGCTCTCTCTGCAGTAGGACTTGTTCATTATAATCCCAGGTCGGTCATGAAGGTGACCTCATCCCCACTACACTCTGAGCGGCTCCCAGGGAGAGAGACTGGAGAGAACTTTAGCCCTCACCAGGTCCCAGTGCTTCAAGTGCACAAAGTGGAAAGTTCAGGAAGGCTGAGGCCCAGACGGCCGCCGTGAGCTGTGGAAAGCGCAGTGTCACCAGCCTGCCTTCTGAGGAGCGCCACTCACAGCCCACAGGGTGCAAGGTCCCCATTTCCCAGCTGCCCACCGAGGGCAGGAGCCTCCGCTATCTGTGCTCACAGCTATCCACACAGTAGCCCTAAATCTTAGGTCGCATCCAAAATGTAGGATTTACGTGCTTCTCAGGATAAAGGAGCTGAGACTTAAAAAAGCGGAATTCGTCAAACAAGTGACACGTTAATTAACACCAGAGTGCAGGCTCACACTGGGGGATTCTGACTCCGGGTGGGTGCAGTGTTCTTCCCCCATCGTTTTGCACAGTAAAGGAAAAAGTGAACACAACAGAAATAAAAATGCAGGAAGCCGGCAGATTGATTGGGCTTCACAAAAGACTAATGGGAAGGAACAGACACCTTACTCTTCCTTGGCTTTCAGGTAAATGTAAGTTAGAACCTGCCCCCTGGTGTAAACCAGCTCATTCCAGTCCTTAAGATTTTTCAGACCTTTTGATTTCGGTCCATTTTTGCTTACTTGAAAGAACCAGGAGAAGGTCAGGTATCTGTTATATTGATTTTCTAGGGTGTCCATTAAGAAAACGCAGATGCAAACATCTCTCTCCACCATGTGAGTTGTTTCCTTGTCCCCGAAAGGGGAAGAAGCTCATTCGGCCTTCGGCAATCGCATTTCATTTGCTTTGTACATTCAAGATCATACCGTTGCTGTTTTTAAATAAACATATAATATAAATATCCGAGTAGCAATAAATATGGAAATAAGGCTCAGCCTCTTCCTATGATGAATTTAAACATGAAGTAATAGGTATGGAAACAAATGTGAAAATAATTCTATTAGCAAATGCAGCTGTCACGAGCGGTATTAACTTAATTATCTGCACAGCTTCGGTGGGCTACTAATCATATACAAGTTGAAATAACTCCTTCTAGACCGCGAATGGAAACACACACTGGAGAAGGCGACCATTTTTCTTACATCAAAACAATAAAACCTGAATTTCATTGAACAGAGGCAATTAGGTGTGAGCTGGGTGAACATCACAAGTTTTTTCACGCTGTGAAATGATGCTTAGGACTTGCTTGCTCTAGAAAAGCATATATTAAAAGTGATTTTTTTGGCTTAAAAAAAAAACCCACATGGTTTTTAAGTGTTAGAAAGATGTATTAAGTAAAGATGAGTGGCCACAAGTCGTATGCCCGCTTAGCGTTTCCCGGGTGGTCTTCGCAGACACCACTGTAAACCCAACCTACTGCCATGACGGCCTGCTTCAGAACTCTCAGCACCGGTTACTGACTCAGATGAAAACCCTGAGCGTTTCAGCCCCAGGGCAGGGCGTCCCGAGTGACAGCTGGTGTCTAGTGTCAGAGGCTGCTCCACGCAGGACGGGGGGTCATCAGGCCATCCTCCCGGAGCCCGGGGTAGCACGCGGTCAGCCCTCTTTGCAGACCTTGGTGCGCCAGCGCACTTCACAGCCCGTGAAGGGAACAGGCGGCTTCTGTGTGATGAAGGAGGACCCTGGGCGCCCAGCTTGGTGGAGGTCCCTTAGGCCAGGCCTCACTGACCAGGGCTGAAGCCCCTCCCAGCTCCCTGCTGAAGCGCCACGTGGTACAGAGGAGCCTGTCCCATGCCCACGACTCGGACACGCTCCCTTCCACTCCTTCTACCGCTTGGGGCAACCGAGATGCCGCGGAGCCATTTGCTCCTTGGAGACAGTATCCCTGAGATTTTAAAGGGGTGTTGAGTACACGGGCAGGAATAGCACCACTGGCTCCGGAAGATCACCTCAGGAGCATCAGTGCTGCCCCCGCTGGTGCCCAGCCTGCGCCCACCTGCACCCGAGGCCCTGTGAGACTCCTGGCCTTCGCCCACTGCACCCGAGACCCTCTAGGACTCCCTGCAGGCATGGGGCTGAGAGCCAGGCAGCGGCTGAGGGGGACAAAGCTGGCTTCAAAATCCTCTCTGTTTTCTCCTCTGTTTTCTTCCATTTCAAACACGCTGTGCCCACGTACAGTAAAAACACCACCCAGACCCAGGTCTGCATCCCACCAGGCCACAGCAATGCAGAGAGCCGGTTTTCTGAACTGCGCCAGCTGAACCCTAGGTCTGAAGAGCACTGGTCAGCTCACGCCCCAAGCCCAGCTCTGAGCGTAGCAGTAGGGGGTGAAGAGACTTCCGGTGCTTACTTGCCACAAACACCCCAAAACTGAGCGGCCTAGACAGCCAAGTTATCCCCCTCCTGAGTTCACTGGCCGACACTCCACGTGAAGGTCATGGAGGGATTCTCTCTTCTACGCAGCGACTGAGATGCTCCATGGGGGGTCAGCGGGTGGCAGGACTGGCCTGAAAAGTCCAAATGGCTCACGAATCTTGGAAGGGTCATCAACCGTGCCTCATGAGCCTTGGCATGAAGGGGCGGCTGGAAGGGGTCAACTGTGGCATCCACACAGAGCGTCCATGAGGATGGTCCAGTAGGGCTGTCTCAAGGCTCCCTCCAGGATGGCTCCAGACCCCCCAGAGAAGCCCCCCCAGCCCAGATGGCAGCTGTGTAGCTGTTGTGATCCATCCCAGCCCGTCCCAGGCCCGTCCCAGGGCCACCCTCTGTTCAGCAAGGGAGGAGAGACACTGGGCTCCTCAGGGGCAGGAGCAGCACATTTGTTTTTAGTATGTTTTTTCAGTTGTACATGGACTCAGTGTCTTTATTTTGTTTGTTTACTTTTATGAGTGCCTCACACATGGGAGACAAGCCTCTACCGCTGAGCCACACCCCAGCTGCCAGCAGTAGCAAATTTCTTTGAAAGTTGTTGTTTTTTTGTTTTTTAACCATGGCCATCTATCTACAAAGAGAAGGGCACTCTGACTGGACAAGCCTCTCAGGTGGCCTCTCTGTTCCCAGAGTGGGAGGTCACCTGCCGAGGCTCGAGTAACCCAGAGCTGGGGCCGGATGCTGAGTGAGCAGCAGTAAGCCGTGCAGCAAGCTGGCCCAGACAGCACCGGTCCTGCAGGTCCAGGGCAGCACAGGGTGCAACTGTGGGGCTCCTGGGAGCCTCAGCCCCACCTACCCCTTCACGGCTGTGTCTGTCAGCGTGGTGACCCCCAAGTGCTGTAGGTAAAGCACTGTCCCCGGCACTGTCCCCTGCGCTCCTCCCTGGCAGCACCTCCTAGACCGTGGGCGAAGGCTGCTCTGGAAACCAGCACCCAGAGACACAAACTGCAGCAGCCCCAGGGGGTCCACATCTGCAGCACCCGGCCCTGTTTGCAGGCAGCGCTGGGCCTCAGTTCCCAGATGCACTTCACGTTCTCCCTGTGGTCCGTGAGAAGCAGATGCAGTCGGATCTCTGCTCCCAGGACAGAGTGGCTCCCTCCATCTTGGCAGTGGCAGGCTCTCCGGCCGCATCTCTGAAATTCATCTCCCTCCGAGTGCAGAGCACCCAAGGCCAGGGGTCCCTCGAGCAATCCTGGAGGTTCCAAATGGAATCTGGGGCTGAGTGTAGCTTTTTTTTTTTTTTTTATGGGTCCTCACTGATGAAACTTGATTGCTTCATATTTCTTCCTGGACGTTCCGTGACTGGAAGCTGTCTTCCAAATTCTGCAACTAAATGTGTCTTAAAAATGCCAGGCTGACGGCTTCTCAGCGTGCCGCTCTCCATCACGGAGGCACATCTGAAATGGAGCTGTCCTCCAGGAAACGGAGCCAGGATTCTCCCTCCTTCGGTGAAGGCAGGCTCAGGACGGGCCGCGGAGGCCGTTGGCTCTCCCGTGACACTTCCTGCTGGTTACAGGGGCACTAAATAGTGGTGGTAAAAGAGGAAATTCACTGGCTTCCACCCGAAAAGTCCAGCTGCCCACTGAGCTTCAGGTACTCGGCGCAGCAGGGCCCAAGGACCCTCTTGGAAAGCCTGTGCTCGGCTGTGCTGCCTGGTGTCTGCCCTGACTCCCGAGCAGGACCCTGTCACAGCCAAGCAGTTCAGGGAGCGAGGAGAGCTGCCCGCCCACCGGGGTTCACGCACCATGGGCCACCCAGTGAGCCAAGGCAAAGAGAGGCCGGGCCTAGGTCACAGGGCCAGAGAGAGACATGTCCCCGGAAGTCTACCACATGCCCTGTGGGGACAGGTCAGCAGGTCATTGCTGGACAGGCCAAAACGAGGCCTGAGTTCAGAACCATTCCAGATTCGTGTCTGTGGGTCCGCAAAGCCTCCCTCGGGCCTTTCATGGCAACCGTTTAAGCAGTGAATCCAAACGATGGGACCAAAGTTCATTTTAGGTATCAGAACTTCTTCCACTCCCGAGTGCTGTGAGCCGACCCGGGGTGTGTGCACCCGGCCCTGGGCTGATCAGGGGCTGCCGCTGGGGTCTGAACACTTGTGTCCCCCAGAGTCCATCATGGAAGTCTCACCAGTGTGGGGACATGGGACACAGAGGCTCTGGGGTGAAGAGATCGTGGGGTCTTCATGGAAGAGGCCCCAAAGTCCCTCCCTGTCACTCCCTGCCGAGGGAGATGTGGCCAGGAGACCATGAACCAGGAAGCCTCCCGGGCTGAGGCCAGCACCCAGAGGCTGGGCCCCCAACTCCCAGCCTCCAGAACTGTGGGAATGACCTCTGCTGTTTCGGAGCCCTCCTGCTCCTGGGGTTTTGTCTCAGCTTCTGAGTGGACTGAGCAATCGCTGTGGTGTGTCTCAGTCTGGTTTCCGCTCCCTGCCTGCTCCCATGCACGGCAGAGGGACCCCCCTGGGTGTGCAGTGGCTGCCTCCGTTCCTGGGGGCGGCCACGGGAAGGTGCAGCTGCGGCTTGTGCCAACAGACACCCCTTGCTCACGCTCTGAAGACTGGAGCCGACACTAGAGACTAGAGATGAGCCAGCAGCCGGGACCTGGCCAGTCCTCTCTTGGGATGCAGAACGTGGACTTCTTACTGTGCCCGCGCCCCAGGGAAAGCCCTAGGGCACTAACCCTACTCGTGGGGACTCTGCTCTCACAACAGAGAACTTCCCAGAGGCCACTTCTAGATTCCACGTTGCAGATTGGGATTAGCACAGGAATCTGGGGTGGGGGATGCATGCGAACATTCAGGCTGGAGCGTGGACTTCAGGTTCCCTGTGGCTTTCCTCTCTGAATGGAGGAGGGGTTTTAAGAAGAGACGCGGCGTCATAAGGTTCAAAACAGAGAAGACATCCTTTTGGTATATTCCTCCTTGTGGAAAGAGGATCTTGAGACCCAACCAAACCCTCTAATGCCCACAGCTCGCCTTTACTGTTTCTTTTTTCTTTGAGAAAAGTTGTCATCTCAGAAAATGAAAGGAAAATGGTTTTGGAGCTTGGCACCTGGGTTGGAGCCAACTTGAAAACCCAGAGCAGAAGGGAAAATGAAGTCTCTCAGGACCTGTCTTTTCTGCGAATCCTACCAATTCACAGGGCTGTCCTCTCCCACGCTCAGGCAGACGTCAGGAAGTGCTGCACCCGAGAGCAACTTGCCGACGCGCTCGTCCCCTGCTGGAATCCTACCAGAGACATGGGAATGAATCTTAATGGCTTAGTAAAATCAAATTTCACTTCTCTAGACCATGACAATTAGCCTTACTCCATTGTGAGCAGATCTGGGATGTAATTAAAAAAAAAAAAAAAAAAAAAAAAAACCAGCCTCACAGCGGACAGGCGGGCGGTCTCGGAAATGCCTGATTTGCATACAGCTGTGCCGGCCCTGTACCTTCTGCCTGGTGCGTCCTGAAGGACAAGCCGAGTGGAGACACGCACATAATGAGTACAGAAAGCCACGCTCAGGGTTGTAATCAGTCAACCGGGTGTGTGAATTTTAATGTGAGAGTCCTTCTCCAGGCATTGTGAAATTTCAGTTCCGAATGAGTAGAAAACGGCACTGATGTGGCCGTGGTGCCGCTGAACACCTGGATTCACTGGGCCGTTCACCGCCCACAGTGTTTACTGAGTGCCTTTGGTGTTGCCAGGATTCTGGGCTCTATGTTCCTGAATACATCAACTCGGAGTATCAAAACATTTTGCCATGATGTACAGATTTCTAGAAAACCTTGGGAATTCATCATGGGCAATTTGCGACGGGTGGACGTTGTGCGATGTCTTCACCTGACTTGTGAGCTCAGCTGGAGCCAGCGAGGGCCAGCTTGTGTGGGCTGAGTCTGTGGGAAGCCCAGGTCTCTAGCAGGTGGGAAGTGGCCGCCATACAGGCCAAGCCGGGATAGAGCCGTGCATGCAGAGGTACCAGGAATGAGAAGGGGCAGGACGATGGGCCAGCGTTCCCATGGACATGCCTGTTCAGGAGCGTGAAGGCGCCAGGTTCCCAGGTAGGTGGGATGGGGTTGCTGGGGCTGCACCCAAGCCAGGACCCGTGTACCCAGAACACACCTTGGGAGCACATGCCAGGAGCGTAAGGGAGAGGCAGGGATTGTGGCCAACAGCACCGTATGAGCCCCATGCCAAGGGAAAGTCCTGCTCCAGGGTGGCTTGGCTTTCCATTGATTCCACACCTGACGTCTGAATGTCCCTGCAAAATCTCCTTAGTTGTAAGTATTGGCTGTTAATCTCAGTTACGAGAAATCACTGAGTAGGAAAGGAGTCAGAATCTGCAGGTCAGCGTTGGTGCACAAGCCGCAGATGGGCCTGTGAATCAAACTCATCCCGTGGTTCCTCAGGGTCAGGAGACTGGCCAGCCAGAGACCCTTCCTTGAGCCGGGGAGGGGCAGCCCGTGGTCAAGATGCACGGGAGAACACCTGCTGCCCTCTGCTGAGCCAACGCCAGCACGTTCAGAGGCAGGGCTCACGGGCACGGTGTCTGAATGGACGAGAGTGAAACATCCGCGGAATACAGACTCGAACCCGGCACGCTGACTCAGGACCCCGGGCGCGAACGAGCTTTCATCCTGCCAGGGTCTCACTGTGCGGGTCTGTGATGATGCGAATGTTTGGTTTTGTCTTTCCCTTTGAAAGCACATGGATGCTCTCTGCATGGACTCCCTACCCCAATATGACCCTGACCCCTTGTAAATGCAAGGGGAGAGCCCACACAGACACTGGGCCTCCTCCCTGTGGAGTTGATAAGACCAACATTCCCATCAGTTTTCCCGGGCTCTGTCACGCACGGCCTGCTTGGTGCTCTTCTGTAAGTTTGTTTCACGCGTGTTCGTTTTGAAAGGACATCGTCTCACTACTTGTACCCGGTACCTCCTGGTGTGTGACACATCTGGTGCTGGATGGCTTAACCCAACAAAACTGGGTACTGTGCGTGGTTCTATGTGGGGGCTAGGAGGTCTCCCCTGGTCTGGGCTGGCTCAGCGGTACCTGGAGTCCGGGACACCTGTGTCATGTCTGATGGTCAGCAGGACCTGGAGTCCAGGAGGACCTAGGCTGAGATCACCCTCTGCTCCTCACCACCCTGTGCCACCGTCAGTTTGGTGCACCCAGAGCCACGGGTCCCAAGCACAGACCCCTCCAAGCCTCTTCCTGCACCCTTTTCTGCTAATCTCCTCAGGAAGTGCTGGGCCAAGAGTCCACTTCTTAATGACACGGAAGGAGACCACCGCAAAGGGGTGGGCACGGGTGGGAGAAGAGGAAGAACTACAAGCAGAGAAAGGAAAATGTGTGTCACCTGAGATGTGACACTCAAAAGTGAAACTAGAATCACCCAGCGTGACAAAGTCACTCTTACCAGTAAAGTGAGCACGTTTCAGCCACCTCGATCATCTCCACCCTCTGGCCCCCCGGGGGCCTCCCCTGCCACACCGGGAAGTGCACTCGGTCTCCAGGCTGAGCTGGGAGAGCGCCGCCCCGTCCTCCGGGGTCCTCACTTAGAGCCTGCAGCTCTGCCTGAAGAGGAGGAGCCAGGCGGCTGGACGCTGTGCAGTCAGGTGCCGCCGCACACCCAGCCTTGCCTTCCTGGCCTCCTTTGGTGCCTAGCTTTTTTTGGTCTCATCATCGGCAAGAAAAAAGTAATTTGCAAAGGGCTGATACTGTAAGCTTGGTTTTCCGTGTTGGTGGTTTCTAAATTACTTTTTTTCCTGGTTGTTTAGCGTGTTCTTGAAATTAAATATTTAAAAACAAGAACCTTCTATGATTGCTTATTGCCTCATCTACTCTAAAATCCATGGGTGAAAGATCTGGAGCGCGTTCCCAGAGCTCGGGCTGCCCGGGTGAAGTAGTGCTACGCATAGAGCAGAAGATCTGTAAGTGCTTCCTGACTCCAGAGCTGAGCACTTTCAAACGGTCCAGAGAACTCCAGGAATAACCACGGTGGCTATGACCAGTGCACGCCGCCCGCTGATGCTGAGAGAGCAGGCTGAGCCCCGTTTGTATGCACAACTAATACGTGTTCATCAAAAGTAAAATAAAAGAACCTAAATGAATAGCCGTACCAGTTGACCAGCTGGGCACAGGGGAGAAAGAAATCGGTGACCGCTGTTTTCCAGCTCTCAAGGGCTCGGTGGGCAAAGACGTGTCATGCCCTTCTTGCCAAGTTACAGAAATGACCCGGCAACAAATAATCATCTCGCTCTTTTTTCAAACACACACAAATCAAATTAGATCTGAGGGATCTGTGATCGTGGGCTACACGCGGAAGCTCCTCATGAAAGTCGAGCTGCGTTTTCTGAAATGCAATGAGTTACAACAAAGCTGACGGCCCCGATTCCCCCAAGTCGCCAGGAGCACACGGTGGGTCTTATATCTCTTCGTCCTCTCGTGTTATCAAACATCTGCGCCCACGTTCACGAGTGTCATGAGACAGGCGAGCCCCTCACCGGGAGCCGAGAGCTCCTGTGTCCCCTCACCCTCCCACGGACCCCTGCTCTAAGCCATCTTCCCTCAGTCTTGGTGACATCCTAATCAAATAAGAGAATGGCACGTCTCGCTCAGCGCCCCAGGACATGGCTTCTCGGGCAGCAGGTGAGCCGAGGGTTGGGGACACTGCCACCCTAGCTGGTGTCAATTTTTATAGATCTGAAGTGGCCTCAGAGGTTTTGTGTGCCCTCCTCTCGCTCCCCATCAGCCCTAAGAGCTTCTCCCGGGGAGTCTGAACTTTCCTTTAATCTAATCCATTTGGAAAATGACTCACCATTTATTGAATAAAGTAGAGAAAATTGATACCTTTTCATTGGGGCTGACAAAGTCTTTTTCACGGCTGGCATCTGAAATGTGTTTTCTATTTAAATTTTATTTACATCAATCTTCTCTAGTGGGAGAGAGATTAAAATGAAAGACCTTACAATCAGCACACCCTGCCCCATGACTGCGAAGGCCGTGAGCACTAGTTCTGCAAACAGACTTCATGCCAGGAGTTTCCTGGGCATGATTCAATATTGGGGATCATTTGCAAAATAGAATGAACCCAAAGTGAGATTTTTAATATATATCAATGACTATAAAAGTGGTTCCTTTACCTAGGAAAGTAGGAAAAGGTACTTACCTGACATCATTTGATTATGGTAAATCTGCAGCAACACTAGAAAAAACCATATTATGAACCTAATAACACTCTGATGCAGTGCTTTTTAAAATTGGGCAAGTATTACATAGGACCATACTCCTCCAGGGAGCCAGTTCTAAGGTTGTAGGAAAACATTCCCGATGTACCAACGTGCCTCAACCCAATGCGACCCTGCTTGATGTTCTTCTCCTTTTCATATCTACGTCTATGTCCTGAGTGTTAGAAAACAATATACCTTACGTTTTAGAATTGAGGAGGAAAAATCTAAAATTTTCTATGGTTGGTGAAATGAAGAATATCAGAAATATTTGCCCCTCAATAAAATTAAAATGTCCATCAAGCATAAACTTTAGGGCTACTCTTGTAAATGTGGAAGGCGAAGCTTGAATATGCAGGGGTATGTAGTAGAGTCATTTTAAAAGTGTGGTTCTTTGTGTTCCCCTTAACCATTTACTGAACGTCATATGCCCCAAATGCAGAGACACATTTGCTCCATTTAATTCTAAAATAAAAATCTCCCTCAGTCAAAGTGAGACCAGCGCCCGGCACTGGGTCCACAGGGGGACTCCATGGAGCTTACACGTGGCGCAGGTGTGAAGTGAGCTGGACGCCAGCTGTCCAGGCCAAGAGAAATCAGGAGGGCTCCCCCCACTGAGCACGCTGCCTGGGAGTTGCCTGTCCCTGGAGCAGACAGCTGTCGTCCAAGTGCCCTGTGTCCCAGCAGACAGCCCGGAACAGTCCGTGGGAAGTAGGAAGAACCCGGCTGTTCTCCGACTCACCTTAATGTCCGTGTGCAGTTGGCCTTTTATCTTACAAAGCATACCCTTCCTTGGTTTAAGAGGCCATTGTTTGAATGACCTAATGGTGAAGTTGTCTCATCAGTAAGGAACCCTCTTCCCCCTCTGTCCCTGCTTTTCATCCAAATCAGATCCACCTGCTGACTCCCCTAGACCACCTGAGGCTTTTCCTACACCACGGTCCTCGCTGTGTGTGTCTGATCCTCACATTCAGGGTAGCCCTGCTGGAGACTCGGGTCACTGACAGTGGGGACTGGGTCTCTCTAGGCTACGTCCGGCACAGCAGTTAACGAGTAGCTTTTGAATGCATAAGATATGACGCTTGTCTCCAAAAGCCCTTGAGGAAAGCACCGCTCACCTGGTGAGCTTAGATCCTGCTTGTTCACAGCCCACACCGTCACCCACACCCTCATTCAGGTAAAACAGCCGCCGTTTGAAAAGCCCTAGAACTGAATCGTAGAATAAGAGCAATGTTAGTCGACCCCAGCAAGAGTTCTTAATTCCACGTATGTCTTTAGAGTCTACTGCAGAACCTATAAGGAAATGCATACGATCTGTGGAAACATTAGTAAATAAACGTGTGCATCCAGAATGAGGATGAGCCTGTGCGGAATAGGTGTTGGCTCTGCAGGAAGGTCACTGGGTGGACGCCTACGTGGCCAGATACCAGGTACATGGGTAAACAACAGCAATGAGAGCCGTCGTATGCTGAGTGCCCAGTTACTAGGCATCGTGCTAAATCCTTCTTTCCTCTAAAATTCATAATGACCACTGTCATGTTTATAACTTCCTGTGTCATCGAGGAACGCAGCCTTGAGCTGACCGACTTTCCAAAGCCTGGAAGGGCAGGGACCCGGCGTCGAGGCCGGTGCCTCCACCAGGGGCAGAGCAGTTTCCCAGGCCGTGGTCTCCTCCTGGGAGAGGCCCTGCACTGCCCCTCCCCCCGCCGGCTCCTCCCTCCTGCACACCACTGCCAAACGTGTCTTCACGGCCCCCTTCGGCCCTGTCTTCCTTTTGCTCACAGAACCCAGATCCTGAATCTCCAGTGGCCCACATTCCCTCAGAACCAGGAAGGCCAAGCTCCTTGCTCTCGGAACGCTCTGGTCTCACGGGGGCTCTACTCCCCTCCTCTCCTGGGAGCCTGCTCCTCCCACCCACTGGCGTGTTCCCTGCTAGAGGATGGCTTTGCTCACGCGTGCTGATGCCACGGAGACACTTGGGGGTGGGACGGTGCCCCGCGTCCACTCTCACTGGATCAGGGGGTGCCTTTGCCGACCTCAGAGTCAGGTAGAGCTGAAGTGGTGGGAAGGGCCTGCAGCTCCCGGGCCTGCAGCCTGCAGATGCTGGCTCTATCAGGCCACGGCTGCTTGGTATCTGGCTGTATCGCCACGGACAATGCCTCATGGGTGAACGAGAAAAGTAACAATAGTAATAAAAGGACTTCTGCTGGGCTCCAGATGTGCACAGAGAGGTGGGGAGATTCCCCTGTTACAGCCCAGCCTCTTGCTGGCTGTACCGCAGCGCGACCAGGCGTAAGGGAGAAATCCAGACTCATGATCAAGGGGGCTTTAGAGATTCTGTAGCTCCCTCAGGGAAAGATGATCTTTTGTTACAGAAGTGGAACATCCGCCGTTTCCTGCACCTGGTCCCTCCCAGGAGAGGAAGGAGCTGACGGACAAGGGAGAGTCAGCTCTATAGCTGGCATTTAGTTAACTCAGTTCTTCTGGAGCGTAAAAAGCCCTCCCAGCAGTTGTGGGTCCACTCCACGAGTTTCCCACGGCTCCCCAAACTTCACTGTGGCAATTCCTGTTAAAACGCTGTGACGAATGGAACGAAGCAACGTGCAGCTCGGCCCAGGAAGAAAGCAAGTGTGACAGTCTGACTCTTGCCTCCACGTTCTGAAAGTTGATTTCACAAGAAACCAAATGTTTTTGTGTTAGGCACGTGTTTACGCTTGGCATGAAATGTGTGTTCGACACTCACACAGCACAGAGAATCCATTCATTCCGCAGTCGATGATTTTCTTTAAGTTCTCTGAAGACCGGGCACAGAGCCGGGGTGATGAGCAGTGTGGGTTTTGTGGGTGAGGGCCCCGGATTTTAGTGTGGATCCTGGGCTTCCCACCTGGGTGAGCTTAGGAAGGGCCACCTGCTGTGGGTCAGTGTCCACACCTGCGAGTGGGCACTTAGCAGCCACCACCTCACAGGGGCAGGGACGCTGTGCAGGAGAGGTGCCCTGGGAGTACCTGGCTCTGGGTCAGCAAGAGGCAGCCAGGGCCGGTTACCGTTTCCTTAACGCATTGACTATTATGATGGAGGATATTTAATAATTATCTACATTTTTATTCTTCTGAGCATCTCCATAAGAAAAAAAAATCATAAAAACAGTTAAATAACATTGATACATTGGCTCGTTTTATTAGATCTAACAGATCATCCCTCTTCCAAAAACCTGAAGATTTTAGGGAGCTTCCAGTTGGGGAGAAGAAGAACCTTTGAGATTCTCTTTTAAAAGTCTTGCAGTTCAGGGGAGTTTATGGGAAAACTGGGCTTGGAGACTGCCTTGACCCGGGATCCGGAGAGACACGGGGTAACAGGACCAGTTAAGGCACAACCAGCAGCAGTGGTGATGGAGTGGCATATTTAGGGCAGCCACGGTGCAGGAACAAAATGATCCTGATCAGCCCGAGTGTGCGCCGTCATCAAACCATGGAAGAGGCCGCTGCAATGTGAGTGTTCAGAGGCTGTAAGCAGGACGGGGGCTTGTACTCGGCTAGCCCGCCCCCCAGGGCCAGCGGACCTTTACAACCCAATTAAAGCTGGCACATGGGTCTGGAGACGTCTCTCCCCTCCTATCTGTGATTTCATTCGGGGGATATTCATGCCTGGGAGATGGGGAAACTGCTCTGCTAGCTTGCCACAAAGTAGGTCAGCTCCAAGAGGAAAGACAGGGCCCGAAGGAGGGGGCAGAGCCCGTCAGAAGGGGGAGGCGCAGGCCACCCTCTGGCAGGGGCCGCTCCTCGGCTGCCTCCCCGGGAGAGAAAGAGAGCAGCCGAGTGAGACCCTGCTGTATCACAGGCCCCTCAGAGCCGCAGCAGAGGGTCCACTCCTGCTGTGCCCAGGCCGCAGTGTGGAGATGCCAGGAGGCTGAAGGAGAGGCTCCAGGATGGTCAGTAAATGCAGCCAGGCTGTCTCTCACTGACCTCCCGCCAGAAGGCGCCACGGCTTATAGGTTCTCAGCACCCTGCCAGGGCCTGACGTCCACCTCCTGCCCCCAGAAGTCACCGTTCCCTTTCAGCAATACATGCTTCTCTTTCTGCCAAAAGACACGTGCCTCTCCTGTTTAACACGGCCACCTATCCACTGCCCAAGTCCTTTCATGGCCATATCGGTCCCCTGCTCCATGCCCAGAGACAGGGCCTGCTACTAGACTAAAAAAAAAAGAAGAAGAAGAAGAAGAGGGTGTGTCTGCTGCTGGTCCTGTCCGTGTGGACCGGGCATCCTGTGGTCTCGGGTCTGCAGAGCTGCAGGAGGTTTCACCTCCCATGTTGGGTGCCACCTGCCTGAAGCTGCATTGCACACCCCGGTCGGTGTGCAATGAACATCCAAGGTGGCAGAGGTACCCTGAAAACCCTAAACCGCTGCCTCAGTTACAGCAGACACGGCCGGCCTGCGTGATCCTGCACAGCAAAAGTGCTCAGAGCTCTGAGCTCCCGGGGATGGGAGACGGGCGCAAGGGAAATCCTGGGATCGATGACGTCGCTGCTGCTCTGCTCTGGGTTAGCAGTCCGTCCCTTCGCAGGGGCAGGCCGGTGGCCACTTCCCGGTGGTGTCCACCCCTCTCCCTCCACTGTGGATCCTCGTGACACGGATTCATTGGGCTTCTTGTTCGTGGCTTTGAGATTCCGACATCATGGCAGACGCTCATCTTTGTGAACAGGGAGGGGGGTGAGCATCAGGAACCAGGGCCCTGACCCAAAGTGAAACCAGCAGGGACGTGCCGCAGGACAATGCTGGCGGCCTCGCGGGGGTGGCCAAGGGGAAGCCAGGCGGGTCCGGAGGCGCTACCCCCTTGAAATGACCGGTGACCGTGTAGAAGTGGCTTTTATTTCAGTGTGTCGAGGAGGGTGTGAGCTTCTTGATTGTAAAGTGTGGGTGCAGTCACTGGTTTAGGGACTCATTATCAGGCAACATGCCTGGCAACGAGCCAGCCTTGATGTCACCCCGAGAAGCGGGGCTGTTCTGTCAGGGGTTCAGTTCTCAGAGCCCTCCACGCCGTGTCAGACGGCGGCACCACGCCCCGTAGCGACTGTGTGTAAAGGAGGACTTGGGGTCACTATTACTCTTGAGTTTCGTTTTGTGCTGGGGATGGAACCCGTGGGAGCGTCACCACCGACCCGCATCCCCAGCCATCTTCATGTTCCTCGCTACGTCACTGCGAGGGGCCTGGACTTGGGGCCCTGCTGCCCCGCCTCCCGGGTTGTAGATCCTCAGTCCTGCCCCACCCACCCGGCTCCCACCCTGGACCTCTACTTTGCAGCTCTGCTTTTGTATTCTCAGCTCATTTTTTTTTACTTTTGCTGGACCTTGGAAATTCTCCAAGGCCCTCGGCTCAGGGAAGAGCCCGAGGCTCAAAGGACGGTGACCATTCCCAGGGACACTCACTTCTTCACCCCCCCCCACTGAAAGGAATGGCACCAGGTCCCCGATCCGCCCAGGTGGAGACACCCGAGCCCCTGGCGACCCCACAGGTGAGCCTGCCCTTTCCCCAGGCGTTCAGCCCACAGGGAGAGGCGGGCCAAGCCCCCGCGGGTGACAGCGGACAAGGGAACCCTGTTTGCCTTCTGATGCTTAGAGCTCGAGATCTCCTTTTCCCTGACGCAGTTTCTCGGCTGGTCCAGGGGGATGAAGGTGGACTTGAGCTTCAGGGAGCACTGAAGCCCACAGGGCACCCAGCGCCGGGCCAGCTGCTCGGTGAGTTGCCAACGCTGGTCTCCTGTTCTTGTGCAGCCTCCATAGTGATCGGGAAGTGGTGGTGTGAGATGGAGCCCTGCCTGGAGGGGGAGGAGTGCAAGACGCTCCCCGACAACTCGGGGTGGATGTGCGCCACCGGCAACAAGATCAAGACCACAAGGGTGAGTGCTCGCGTCTCCGCGTCCCCTGCGCGTGGCGTCCCCTGCGTGTGGCGTCTGCACTCTGCCTGGTGTTGTGCAGACAGCACCCAGAGGAGCTTTGGGAGTGAAGGAGGGGTGTCCCTAAGAGAAAACATACTCGGCCAGGATCAAGGAGCCGGAGACTGAGCCTGGCCTGTCCACACTGAGCTGTCCCGTGTTTCTGTTGCGGGCTCCTAAGCAAAGCCAGGTGGCCCCAGCCAGAGGGAAGAGGAGCAGAGAGCTAAGTGCTCGCTCATCCATTCAACGTCTGGGGTGCTCAGAATGTTAATCAAGTAAGTGCCTCTCCCCTTCTATCCAGACAGTCGGCCGCAAAGGTCTGCCTCCGAGTGCAGTCATTTCTTAAAGACTCTTGAAAGCAATTCTTTGATGATCTCTTAGAAAAGTTAAAAAGGTTTTTGCAAAGTGAATGATCTTCCTTGACTTTCCTGGCTAAATCAGGAGTGATCTTCAAAACACACAACCACTGTAGGGCGAGGCTATTCGACCCGCAAGAATCGGTGCCAAGAGGCTGGGCAAGAGGGGAGAGGCCCCGTTAGGCTAGTGCTTACCACAGGGACTGGCCATCTAGAATCCTAAAGGAGGTGGGGTGGGAGGAGCATGGGACACTTAGAACACTTCACCACAGAGCGCACGCGACACTCCAACAACCAGGAGGACACATGTGCACGTGCCCTGACATGCAGGGTGTGTGAGCATATTCTAATTTGTTGGGGCATTTTTTAAAGCAAGCTCCACCAGCTTCAAATCACAGTATGTGGAACTTTTAGTTTGCCAAAAAGCTGAGTGAAATTTAAAAGAACGTCTCTGATGCCAACCGCTGTATCATTAATCTCCATGAACTTCTTGGTATCATCTGTTCAATAAATCAAATTGGTTTGTGCAGCTTTGTGATGCAGAATACAAAAATAACGGCACGCAGTGCTCTATGGAGGCTCATCCCTTCACATATGAGATAATGGAGACACCGCGTGGAATTCAGTTGCTGGCACTGACCACGCGGTCCGGTGAGCAGCCACCTCTCCCTGCCTGTGGCTGGTGGGATTTCTGAGCCTCCCAGCGTGCTAAGGTGCATCTGCCTGCACCTGTGTGGCCCAGGAGGACTGGCGTGTCTCGTTTTGCTGGAAGACCTGCAGAAGATCACCGGGAACCCAGCCTGGCTGTGCCCGCCCCCTGCAGATCCCACTCTGGATCAGCTGCTGGGAGTCTGGTTTCCTTTTGGTGGTGTTTTGCCTGGAGAAGATTTTACCAAATAGTTTGCAGATTCCTCACAAATCAGTTGGTTTCCAGATGCACAGGATCCTGGCCTTATTCCTGGGATCCCATTCCCTTGTTGTAAACAGGTTCCTGGTGTGTTTTCTGCAGAATCTCTCTTTTCCATTCCAGTTGATGACCGGTCGCCGTATCCACGGCAAGTCATGCTCCAAGGGTGTCTCCAGACACCATCGCCCTGAAGACAAGCCAGGCCCCTCAGGGCGTTTCAGGATTTACTGGGGAGACCAAGCAGGAGACCGTCTGGAAGATAGAGGAGAAACTCAGGAACAAACAGGAGCAAACCAAAAAATGGGGAAAAAATCCAGAAAGCGCTCCTGCTGCTTTTGTTTGTCTGTTTGTGTGTTTGTTGTGACCACGTGACTTCCTTTCACTTGGCCTCTGTAGAGGGGATCTTAAAACCATCGGGGTGTCACAAAGGCACCCTGGACGGTTCCCAGCACCCCAGGGGTGCTGTGCAGAGTCTGATCCCAGGGCGGAGGATGCAGCACCCGCTCCTACCACCCTAGGTGGGCCTCGTGCCACCCTAGGTGGGTCTCGTGCCACCCAGGGCGTGCAGGAACTCCGTCGGGTCCGAGGGTCTGAACCGAGCAGATGTGCCTGTCCTGAGGCGCGCATCCATTCCACGTAGAGCAATAAGAGACCGCTCTGCAGCCCTGGGAGCGACTGCCATCCAGCGAGAGTCCTCAGGTCCACCTCTAGACAGGAAAAGGGGACCCTGGGACACGTGTGCCTCTTTACCCTGAGGGACCTCCAGCGCTGTGGCCATTTTCCCCTGACCTTCCCAAGAGGTTCAGGATGAAGTTCAGAGTTGTAAGCACTGAGGCACCGACTGAGTCTGGATATCACGCGTGAGAGCCACGGATTCTGCGCGTGCCAGGTCAACGGAGGCCTGACGTGCGGGAGAGCAGGTTGACGTTGACCTCTCTGGACCACTGCTCCTACACGTAAGGTTGATGCCGAAAGCAGGTTCAAGAGGGGACAAAGAACAGCAAAGACAGGGTTGAGGAGGACACCAGGTCATTCAAATGGTGGCAGAGTTCTCTTGCAGGATGGTGTTTGTAAAGTCCCTCCCGTGTAGGAACGATTGCCTGAAAGCTGCCTGGGACTTTCAAACCTTCCTACTTGGAGGCTCACTTCCCAAATAACCACCCAACACAGACTCTCAGAAGCCTTGGAAATGGGGAAAAGCCAAAGATGGCCCAATTTCCATGCTCCGGTCTTTACGCAGGAGGAGAGTAAAGACTCAGTGTTTCGTCTGAACCATCAGCTGCCCCCGAGTAGGGACTCAGGGAAAGCCATCAGGACTTTGGATCTGGGTGGCAGTAGAGCACAGGGAGGGACAGGGGCTGCGGAGGGGGACGTAGGCAAGGTGTCACGTCCCAGGAAGAGAGGAGGCCCTCCACGCGGTGCACAGGAAGGAGCCGGCGTTCACTGACCTTCCCAAGATGTCTGCAGAGAACAGAGCGGGCAGCCCGCAGGCTGGGCAGGAGCGAGCACATGGGCAAAGTGTCCCACCGGATGGCAGCCCTGTTCCTGCTCAGTCCTGTTCAGTCCCTGCTTGGGCGGCCTCATCACGCTGTGCTGCGCTACGCAGCAGCAAGACGGGCCTAGCGTGGACGGGAGATGTTTTCCCGTGGGCCTAGATACCCAGTGCCCTTTCTTCTCTTTAGAGTGACCTAACAAACAAGTAGAGCAGAAGAACAGCCGGGCAGGCCACTTCCGTGTGCTCAGCAGGGTGCCTGCGCCTCGTGCCTGGGGGACAAGGGCTTGCGATAAAGACAGGCCTCCTCAGAGGAGAGGGGACAGGAAGGGGCTGAAACGAGGAGAAGGCCCAAGTCACTTGCAAAGAAACTCAGCACCTTAAAGCAGCAGAACTCAATCAGGTGACACCCCCGGGAGGGTCAGTCTGGTATGTGACTGTCTCTCAGACCCGTGAGAAAGCGGGCAGCTAGTGCACAGCCTGAACTCAAGTCAAGCTCAGTGCCCGCTGACCACAGGGCTGTCCTGTCTCCCGTGACCCTGTCTGTGCAACCCAACTTGTTGCTCTGTCCACACTCTCTCCGGCCTCCCCGCGACGGGGAGTGTGAGCTCACAACCTCTGACCACACAGTGTGTGCCTGTCTGACTGAAGGGCAAAGTACCAGCTTTGACAGGTGCAGACCTTCTCTCCGGTTCTTCTCCCAGGTCAAGGGTGACCCGGGAGCCCGCGACCCCTCATCCCGACCTCCAGCCCACGTTGCATGGAATGCCTTTAGAAAGAGAGGCAGGTCTTTAAAGGAACCCTATCAGTGGTGATCAAGAAGGATCAGGAATTGAAGAACACGGGAGAGATGTTAAAAGACACGGAGGATACGGAAAGATTCAGAGGATAAAGCAGTTCACAGGGCTGCAGTCTGTCCCGGGGGGGAGTGAAGTCTAGCCACTCAAGCTCTGCTCCCTGAACTCCAGGCATGGACGTCTCAGGGGTGTGCTGGGGGTGTGACCCGCAGGGCAGGGCGGAGGGCCTGGGCCAGGGAGAAAAGAGGCAACTTCAGCTCACCTTTGGAAACGGCATTTCCTCTCTCCTTTGGATAAAGAGAAGACAGTGTTCACCCCAGGTGGTAGAGACCGCAGGAGAAGAGGAAGCCACCGCGGAGGACCCGCTATCGAAAAGGAGAAGCTGAGAAGACGGATGTGTGGACACCCCCCTGCCTTCGGCTCCTGGCCAGCCACTTTCCCACTCCTGGACCCAGAACAGCGTCTGACACTGTAAAGGATGAAGGATAGGGCTGGGGTGTGGCTCAGAGGTGGAGCGCTTGCCTAGCGCATGAGAGGCCCTGGGTCCCATCCTGAGCACCACATAAAGATAAATAAATAAAATGAAGTATTGACAACCACAGCTAAAACATAAATATTAAAAAAAGAAGAATCAGGAATGATGAGCCTAGAACCGTGGCGAAGAGGCCTCAGCCCAGTTAGGGTCGGCATGTGCGTGCCCAGCCAGGGGTCCCTAGTGCACGAGGGCGTCTGCACCGTTGAGCCGTTGGCTCCCTACTGGGGTAGCTCGGTGGCATTTGCAGGGACAGGAGTCTGCTCTCATGCCCTTTGTACTGTGCCACTGAGGGACAGTTCCTAGCCTTACAGGGATCCCCTGTGTTCCTACTGTCCCTCCTGCCACCCCTCAAGGACAGCAGTGGGCCAGGTGACCAGTTCAGATTGTCAGCACAGAAGTGCAGACGGTGTAATTCGCAGCTCCCAGGACAAAATGGAAACGCAGGCTCTTGCTCAGAAATGACTCGTGACTCCAAGACAGCAAGAGCAGGACAGGGTCCCGGGCAGCAAGATGGCCTTCCCCACTGCGAAGGCCGACCCGGGTAGACTGAGCCGCGCGTCTCTCCTCGGCTGTGACAAAAAGTGGGTTTCATGCGTAGAGGGGACACAGGGCCTGTCCCCGGCTGTGCTGACTCCAGGACCCAGCTCTCCCGAGTTAGGATGTGAGGCCTCGGGCCACCTGAGGGGCCTTAGAGGCCCGGGGGTCCTTGTTTTCCGCTGGTTTCATTCCTGTCCTCGAGTTGTACCTTCCTCCCTGAAACGTCTTCTCTCTCTGGTTTCAGATTCACCCAAGAACCTAACAGAAGCCGTGGTTGTCGAGAAGGAAAACCGAGCTGTGGAACACGCATCCGAGAATTTACACGTCTTACACACTCACAAGCCAAATGGAGTCCCTCCGCGCACTCTGGCGGTCAGAGAGGGGCGGTGCGCGGTGGAGCGTCCCTAGCCAGGGGACTGTGCCCTGGCAGCACCGTGGAGAGCGCTTCGGAAAGGCCTCCTCCGCCCAGCGTTTCCGGATCAGGAAGAATGGCCGCCTCTCTCCCGGCTGGGATCTACAGTGACTTTGTACCATTTGAGATATAGGTGTACATAGATATATGATATTTTGAAATATTCTATATTCTCTTGGAGAAAGGAGCAGTACCCAGTGTGGGACGGCCCTGTGCCCCTTTGAGTCCCCCATGTCTGTCGATTCTGTTTGGTCTGTCGTTTCTTTTTTCCACTGGTGAGGAAGACGTGCCCTTTTTGAGGATCCAGCGTAGCAGTGACCCTGGGAGGCGGCTGCAGGTGGACTCCGGGAGTCCGGGGCTCGAGGCCGCCCTGAGTTGGAGGCCTCCTCCCTTTCTGCCGGACGGCTGAGGCCGCGCAGCGCCCTGTCCTCTTGCCCTCCGCCCTGTGCAATCTTAGCATGCAAGCTTGGCGTCCGTAACCTATTTATATCCAGCTGATACATGATAACCATTCTAACCTCTCCAGGAGACCGTTTCTAGAACTACTAGCTTTTCCACTGATGGGAAACGGAGGACTCTCGCGGGCTGCTCCACCTGCTGTTAAAACTGGCAGAGTGCGGGTAGGACGTAGAGCCCTGGACTCACGGGTCCTGTACTCCAGCGTCCGGGGGCTTCCTGTCGATGTCCAGCCTGCAGGAGCGCTCTGTGGTGCCACCCGCGGTCCGGCATCGCGGACCACCGGGGCCGTGGCGGGAGGCGGCACTGGGCGCCTCCTCCTGTGTCCGGGTTGCTTTTCCCTGGAGTGTCCAGACCTCCTCCGTGGGCGAGGTGGGAGGGCTGCGTGCGAGCGGCTGGGCCCCTGAGTGACCTGTGTGACCAGTGCTGGGCAGCCCAATTAAAGTGGTAGAGAACTTCTTTCTACACCTGCTGTGCTCTCTGATGTTTGTTGTCACTGAACGAGCCTTAACCAGGCCCAGAGGCGCCCTGCTCCGGCGCGCGCCACACCGGACTCCTGTCTCTCCTTCCGTCTCGCCTTCCGTCTCGCCTTCCGTCGCACCTCGGATCTCCTCGGCCTCCTCACCCAGGGAGATGGGAAGTCAGATCACAGGGAACTTCCACAGGGGCCACTGGGTGGTACACAGGGGCTCGCCCCCCCAAAGGGAGTACTGTCCGTGCCTTTTGGAGACTTGGCCCGCTGATGCCCGGGGAGGGGGTTCACGTAAGTTCTGACTTCCCTGTGAAAGTCACCGTGGTGCTTTACACTCCTCTCACCGGGGGCCAGCCTCGCGCAAGTGTGTCTGCCTGTCTCCCCCAAACCTCCTCTCTGGGGTGTGCTGGTAGGGCCTCTGAGGAGAGCGCCAGGGCAGCAGGTCCCAGGGTCTGACTGGTTAAGAGGAAACCCCAGTCAAACTGGAGAGGAGGGCTGGGGCTGTAGCTCTGTGGTAGGGCACTTGCCTAGGACACTTGAGGCCCTGGGTTCGATCCTCAGCACCACATAAAAATCAGTAAATAAAATAAAGTCATTGTGTCCATCTACAACTAAAAAAAAAAATTTTTTTTTAATTGAGAGGAGACTTCATCTTTAACAAAATAGCCTAAATAGAATGTGCCAACACTCCAGCCAAGAAAATGGAGCCTGCGTCTTGAAGCCTATTAAGGCACCCAGAGATGGAGCCAGGATCCCAATGGCAAGAGCTAGGCCTCCCAAACTTCCACGAGTATTTATCGAAGGCGTCTGTGTTGGTCAGCTTTCTGTTGCTGTGACAAAACAGTATGAGAAAAACAGCTTAAAAGAAGGAAAGGTTGGTTCTGGCTCAGAGGCCTCAGTCTGTGGTCACTGGGCTCCAAGGCTTCTGGGCCTTTGGTAGGCACAGCACTTGGGCAGGGAGCACGTGGTGGGGCAGAGGTGCCCACCTCCTGGAGGTCTGGAAGCAGAGAGAGAGGAAGGAGCTGGGGTCCCAACACTGCCTTCCCGGGGCTGCCCCAGCCACCCATGTCCTCCCACGGGGCCCGCCTCCTGCAGTTTCCACCAGCCGGGGCCAGCCTTCCGCACATGAGCCTCCGGGGGAATGTTCTGGATCCAGACAGTAGCCTGAGCTTCACAGAAGCCAACCGGGATTTCCTGACTCTACAGTCCAGATCCGCAGTCCAAGAATCACGTTAGAAATAACCTCGCACCTGAAAATGGACACCGTCAACCCAAAGGGTCTTCTCAAACAGGGCATCTCAAAATGCGAAGGCGAAAAATCTTCCACAATCCAACACGTCTGGGAGATATTTTTAACAGAACTATTTGCTGGGGAAGTGACAGAGCGTTTCGTACACCAAGAGGAGTTGTCTCTCCAAGGACGGGGTGAGCAGGAGGGTGGGGGGAGGCCCCTGGGGTCCGGGGGTGAGGGGCCGCCCGGCTCGTGGGAGCACACGCCGCGTGCGGGGGAATCACGGGGTTTATTGTAGGTGAGCCCAGGATCCGCTTGGCCGTGTCTTCAATCTAGATGTTCACGGGAAGTTTTCTGGCGTCCCTGAAATCAGATGAGGGAACTCGATGTGACAATGCTGCGAGGACCGTCCCCTCCCGAGTTCTCTGGACGTGTGACGTTTACCATGAGGTCAGTGCCCCCGGAACCTTCTTCCAGTGGAAATCCACTGAGAAGGCTCCTCAGACGGTGCAGGGGCAGATGCTTCTCGAAACTCAGGAGCCCCGTGCTCACAGCCTTCCGGGTCTGCTCCAGAGGCTGAGTCCAGCAAGGAGCCGTCTGAGGTCCCCTTCTGTCACCTCTCTTCCCGCCGATCAGCTCACGCACTAGCCTCCCTTGAAAAGACCCCCGGGAAGGGAACGGGGAAAGACCCCTGCAGAGTCAGGAAGGGAGCTGAGTGAGGCAGAGACTAGAGACTAGAGCCGTTCCTTAAGGGGATTTGGGGAGTAATTAAGGAGACAGCCGTCAGCGGAGCCCACTCGGGTCCCTGAGAAGCGGTCACGTGAAGGCCCTCCACCTGGGTCCCCGCCTTGGTCTGCAGTAGTAAAGGGGTGAGGAGCTCGGGGGACAGGCTGCCGCAGTTGAGCCCAGACCCGAGTCTGGTCTACTGCCCGGTTCTTCAGAAAAAGTCCCCTTCTCACACAGCCACTTGTCACAAATGGGCCGAGCTGCCCTGGCGCTGCAGCGAGCAGTGGGATGGCTGCCCAGCTCTGCCCCTGAGGGGTGTGCTCTCTGGCTTCATGGACCAGTGGCCTCCTGGAGGGAGGGGAGCCTCTCAGGGTGAGTCCTGGGTCCCGTCCTAACCCCACGCTGAGCGGCTGTACGTCAGCCTCGTCAGAGCCCTGAGGCTGCACGCCGGCCATCTGTAGGCGACCCACGACCCAAGTGGCCGAGCCACCCGGCAGGCTCACATGCATCCCCGATGACCTCCAGGCTGGGGGACACAGGTTCCAGGCCTGGAGAAGGCCCTGGGGTCAGGATGGGGGGCTTTGAGTATTAAAGGTCTGCATTTAGAGAGGAATCCAGTCAGTTCCTAAGTGAACAATGGAAAGTGGAAAATCAGACCTAACCTGTGTGCCCAGTGGAGGGGGAGGAGGGCAGACACGAGGCCCTCCCCGTAAACCCTTTCCCAGTCACACGGGCCCCGAGGGAAACAGGCAGATCCTCACCCGCTCCCAACCACGGGTCCTGAAGGGAGGAGGCAAACAGGAGGCCCACTGTCGAAACGATGGGGCTCTGGGACAGAGTGTCCCCAATGTTTTACAGCGGCTTTCCCGCGTTAAGGTTCTAACCTGCACAGCGCGCCTCCCGACTGTCCATCTGCAAGTCCTCACTCTCTCGTCACCTGACCACCGTCCCCGTACCCTGCGAATCCCAGACTCCTTAGGGAACCAGTGGCCATTTTCCACCCAGAAAGCGAGCCCCTCTGATGCCTGTCTCCACTGCTGAATAAAAGGCAGAGGTGGCCGGGGTCTGCTCCCCTCCCGTTATCTGCACTTTCATTATCCTGCCGAAACCGTTTGGGTTTTTTTGCTTACACTAAGCACAGGTGGCACTGAGAGCTGAGCACATTCCAGTCCAACAGAAGTGGGCACTCCCTGGGCGACTGTCCTCAGGAGGCTGCTACGCCCTGCCGGCAGGGGCCATGCTGACCCCAGAGCTGTGGCAGGGCTCTGGACGGTGGCTCTGACAGCCTGTTCCCTTGCTGGTGGGATGGGAGTGGAAACAGAGCTGCTGTCCAGGCCGTTCAAGCCTGTAGAGTCCGAGGGGCAAGGCGGGGTGTCCGGGCCGCCTGGTCAAGACGTAGGTAGTCTACACTGCTCTGCAAGTGCGTCACCAGTGGGAACAGGTCCCCTTCCCCAACGATGGCGGCTGCTGTTTCTTCCGAATAAGCAGGTCACACCCGAGGCCAGCCTCTGCACCTCTCATTAGCCAGTCCGTCACTGCCAGAGCCGAGGGACGTGGCCTGCAGTCGGAGGACTCTGTGGTAACCAGCCTCCCTTTGCTGTGACGATGGTGGAGAGACTCAGGAGGTGTCTGATCCCATGTGACCACAGCTGCAGGCAGGAAGGAGCCGGAAGTCCCAGCGCAGGCAGCAGACGGAAGCAGATCAGGGAACTGAGCGCTGGGCTAGCAGGAGCGGACTCAGAGAGGAACAGTGGTCAGTTACAGCGGCCCAGCCAGAGACCCCTCAGCCGCCTTACTCCACGTCAGAGTGCACTGGCGTCTACTCGGGGGGAGGTTTTCAGAGGCAGCAGAACGTGAGTGGTGGGATATTCCGTTCCTGAAAACCTACCAGGCAAGATCCGGCCACCAGGTGCTTCTGACCTCAGTGCTGCCCCAGGACCATGCCCCCAGCAGGCCGTCAGCCCTGCCTGCACCACCGCGAACGTCGTTACTCTGTGGCGGGAAAGCCAGCTCACGGGAGCAAGCCCTGCTCACCAGTGGCAGAGTCTCCCAGCACCCAACAGCTCTGTCAGGGTGCTGGCCCCCAATTACCCCGAGGAGCCAGCCAGCTCTGTGTGCTAAACCATGTCCCCTGTCGGGGACCTCCCACCCCTGATCCAGCCCATTGCCCCAGTGCAGCGACTGCCACCCTACAAGACCCACTGCCCCTTGCAGTAACCAGCGTTTTCTGACGTCACTTATTCTCCTGAAATTAAAGTCACAAAGCAGAACCTGCGTAATTTAGAAAAATCAACATGATGTTTTAAGTGTGTATCGAGGCAAAGGAGGAAAATCCGCCCCTAAACGTATTTACTTGGATTTCTAAATACCCTGGCGTCCCGTGCCGGGAAGATGACGCGAAGGTCTGCACACACACCGATAGTGAGCACGTTTTAGGTAGAAGTGCAATCCACCCCGTTGACAGGTCACACACTTTGAAGCACAGTGGACACGGGGGTGTATGTGTGTGACCCAAGAGTCCCAATGGGTCCATAAGGTCCACAGTGAGTCTCCATGGCCGGCTCATGCCTGCTCACGGACTCCTCCTAGAATCGCCGCGGACTCTTAGGTGGATTGGGAACACAGCCGTGCGCTGTCCCCCGCGTAGCAGGCAGCGACTCTCCGGGCTGTGGTGTCCGTCAGTCTGTGAAGGGATGAGGTGGAACGCAGCCCGTCCCGGCCGCCTTCTCCCAGGTGGGTGGGGGATGCCCGGATGAGCCGCGCCGTGGAGACGGCAGCCCGCCATTGCCAGGGGCTGAGAGGAAGGGGAGGGCGACGGGCAGGGTCTCCTGACCACACCGGAGCCCCAGCCACGCAGACCTTCCGGGAGACGTCACCGTGTTCACTGTGTCCCCGTCCGTGTCAGGACTCCCTTTCAAGGTGAGTCGTTTGCGGCTCACATCATTAAGACGGCTTTTCCCTGGGGGCGCGTGCTGTGGGACATGAAGATCCAGCAGGACAAGGCGCAGTGTGGGAAGCACAGCACGTGGTACACGTCTTTCCCACCCGCCACTCAGTGGAAGCCCCCGTGGTCGGTGTGACGAGGGAAAGTCCCCGCACCGAGTCCCACGTGACCCTCACGGGTCAGTTGGGAACCCCAGCCACCAGGACAAACAGACCCAGGCTTCACCCCGGGACTCTCTGAACGTTGGCCAGCCGTGGCCACCTAGCACCACAAGGGGACCACCTAGAGGACATGCCTAGTGGCGTCACCAGCCCCTGCCCTGCCCCTCGCCTCCACCCTGGCTGGTGGCCACCGACTCCTGCTGTGGCTCCTCAGTGGCCGTGAGTCCCCCAGGTCGGCCCTTGAGGTTCAGGTGCCTGTCGGGAAGGGCTGTCCATGGTGCCCCCAGGTGGAGGGCGCTGTCCCTCAGAGCTGTCCCTTGGTGCTGTCCCTCAGAGCTGTCCCTGGGCGCTGTTCCTCAGAGCTGTCCCTGGGCGCTGTCCCTCAGAGCTGTCCCTCGGCGCTGTTCCTCAGAGCTGTCCCTGGGCGCTGTCCCTCAGAGCTGTCCCTCGGCGCTGTTCCTCAGAGCTGTCCCTGGGCGCTGTCCCTCAGAGCTGTCCCTCGGCGCTGTCCCTCAGAGCTGTCCCTCGGCGCTGTCCCTCAGAGCTGTCCCTCGGCGCTGTCCCTCGGCGCTGTCCCTCAGCGCTGTTCCTCAGAGCTGTCCCTCAGAGCTGTCCCTCGGCGCTGTCCCTCGGCACTGTCCCTCAGAGCTGTGCCTGGGAGCTGTTCCTCAGAGCTGTCCCTGGGCACTGTCCCTCAGAGCTGTGCCTGGGAGCTGTCCCTCAGAGCTGTCCCTGGGCGCTGTCCCTCAGCGCTGTTCCTCAGAGCTGTCCCTGGGCGCTGTCCCTCAGAGCTGTCCCTGGGCGCTGTCCCTCAGAGCTGTCCCTGGGCACTGTCCCTCAGAGCTGTCCCTCAGCACTGTCCCTCAGAGCTGTCCCTTGGTGCTGTTCCTCGGCGCTGTTCCTCAGAACTGTCCCTGGGCACTGTCCCTCAGAGCTGTCCCTCAGCACTGTCCCTCAGAGCTGTCCCTTGGTGCTGTTCCTCGGCGCTGTTCCTCCGTGTTGTCCCTCAGCACTATCCCTCATTGCTATCCCTCAGCACTGTCCCTCAGTACTGTCCCTCAGAGCTGTCCCT
Organism: Callospermophilus lateralis; assembly: GCF_048772815.1. NCBI lineage: Eukaryota > Metazoa > Chordata > Mammalia > Rodentia > Sciuridae > Callospermophilus > Callospermophilus lateralis. The sequence goes on from NC_135324.1 coordinate 21,016,873, forward strand.
GGGAGCTGTTCCTCAGAGCTGTCCCTGGGCGCTGTCCCTCAGAGCTGTCCCTGGGCACTGTCCCTCAGAGCTGTCCCTGGGCGCTGTTCCTCAGAGCTGTCCCTGGGCGCTGTCCCTCAGAGCTGTCCCTGGGCACTGTCCCTCAGAGCTGTCCCTTGGTGCTGTTCCTCGGCGCTGTTCCTCCGTGTTGTCCCTCAGCACTGTCCCTCGGTACTGTCCCTCAGAGCTGTCCCTTGGCGCTGTCCCTCAGAGCTGTCCCTTGGTGCTGTCCCTCAGTACTGTCCCTCGGTGCTGTTAGGCAGGACGTCGGGGCTGTGTCTTCCTAACTTTTGGTTTCAACAACACTCAGGGGGCGGGAGGAGGCCTGCGCTGGGGGCGGAAGACGCAGCTCTCCCGGGCTTCTTCTCCTGACGGGTCCCGGGTGCTGAGGGCGTAACCCCAGGGCAGAGGCAGAGCCTCCCGGGCTGCTGGCCCCAGGAAGCCTCTGGTGCTGTCCGGGAGGGTCCAAAGCTACCGAGTCACCTTGTTGTCACTGGCTTTCTCAGAGTAAGTCCAGGAGGTGGGCAGTGGTCCCAGGCTCCCACAGTGGGACATGACCAGTGCGCGTCCCCAGCTCCTGTGCTCCCACGCCGGCCCTCTGCTAGCCCCTCTGGGACCTGGGGGCTTGTGAGGACGCCAGCGCTCGGTCCCATAGCACGAGATCCAGATTTGACGGACCTGGCATTCGGCACCAGCCTAACCTTCCCTTCTGAAGCACCTCTGCAGGGCGCACGCCTCTCTCCCTGGGGTGGGGGCACGCGGGCGCCAGGTGGTGCGTGGGTTCAGGAAGAGGGCACTGTGCTGAGCCGCCTCAGGTGGACGTTCACAGATGCCAATGATGAGTGTCTGCGGACACCTGAAGCTTCCGGGAAGTTCCGGAGCCAGCCCAGTGACCCCCACCCTTCCCCACGGTGCTGCCTGACCCCTCCCTGGACGGCGTTGGCCAAGGACTGCTCAGGCCTGGTTACTACGCCCGTCGGCACACCGTGGGATTTCCGTTTTCGAATGGTCTGAACACAAGCTTTTCAGAGCACCGTGGTGAGCTGTCAAGGTCATGTGAAATCCAGACGTCGGGGTCCGTCATCAGCCTTGCTGGAGCTCGGCACTGGGTGGAGTCACTGCCCGGGGACCACGTGGTCCACAAAGCCCAGTGTCCCTCGGCTCCTTTGTGGACGAGGTCTGCAACCCCGGGTATGACAGCTTCGGAGTCTTGGAGGTTAGCTTAGACGTCACCCTGACGCTCCACCCACCTGCCCCGAGGCTCCTCACCTCTGTGTCCTGGGCCCTGTGGGGAGGTGGCTGCAGCCTGTCACTCTTTACAGGATAATGGTCCTAAAATGTGAAAAATAAAATACGGAGTGCTTAAAGAAATCCAGTAATCAGATACTTAAAAAAACAAACTTGAGGTAGAGAAATACACACGCTCGTTCATTCAAACATTAACAAAGTCCAGGCAGGGTCCACAACCGCCAGTTTTAGAACACCGTGAGCGTCAGCCTGCTCTGAGGCGCGCCCCAGAGGTAACGTGAGGCGGGGACTCTGCTCTCTGCACCGTGACGCGGGCTGGTGTCCTGGTGGCTGTTCACCTGCATCATAACAAAGGGAAATGCCAGACCGGAGCCTCCTGCGGATACAGGTGCGTGGCGTCCCCACCAAACACCAGCCTTCCCTGAACGCCATCCTCAGAGGGACGGGGCTCAAGGCCCAACGTGCGGAGAGCTCTGCACTCTGGGTCCCAGGCCTTCCATGGGAGCTCTACTCCCGCCGGCAGGCAGAGAGGAGACGCAGAGGAGTCCAGGAGGCATGCCGGCCAGGGCCCAGGATTTGACTGCCCACTTCCCATTAGCTGAGCTGGCTTCTGGCCCCCTGCCCTGCAGGGCCGCCAGGGAACACAGCCCCATTGTGTTCTCAGGGGGAGAGGGACGGTGGGCCAGCGGCCAGCCTGCCCGCACAGCGTCCCCAGGGCCCTCCACTGGAGGGAGGAAGCTGCCTTAGCAACGCAGCCCACAGCCTGGCACTCAAGCCAGAGAGCTGCTCGCTCTCCATGTGGAAGTGGTGAGGTCCACGGTCAAGGTGAGGGCAAGGTGGCCCTGGGAGGGCGCACTCTTGGGCCTGAGGAGGGCACCTGGGCAGGAGCTACATGGAGTCCTTCAGGACCTAGCGGAGGGAGAGGCCTGCTCCGTCTTCCTAGCTGCTCGATCCCACACCGTAAACAGCTCCACATTTTTCCATTTTCTTGTTTTTATCCTGAAGCAACAGAGCATTACATTAATTGACTTGTCTTATTAATTCAATAATCGGCTTCGAGGATGAACTGCTCTGCGTGCCGGCTCAGTCAGGGAAGCTTCCGGGCACACGCTGCTCTGATGTTTCCACAACCCTGAGAAACTTGACGCACTGGCGAAGATTGGCCACATTTGGAGGGACTTCAAACTGCTCGTTTCTCATATTATAATGTGATTTTCACTTTGGGGATGATAAGAAAATATCCAGGGCTTACACGTTACAGCAGGATGCTCGCTCCTGGGGAGTTACCGCCGTGCCGCGGGGTCTGTTCTGTGTGGCGCTCGGTGCACTCAGCTGTGCCCGCCTTAATCAAAGCCCAGAGACACCCCAGGTGACGACGGCAACTCCGGCCCAACGTGGTGAGACCTGGGCTGTAATCTGAGAATCAGATTAGAAAACCAGTCGAGGCAGAAGTAAGACTTCTGTAAACCCAGAGGGAAACACCGACGTGCGAGGAACGGCACGTTGCCGGTGATTAGATCCATGGGATGGGGCTCTTGAAGGACTTCTGCGACTGTGTTTCTGGCCTCCATCTCCCCAAGTCCTTTGGAACTAACAGAACGTACAGGCGGAGGCCCAGGCGCGTTCTCATGAGCTTCAGGGTGGTGATGAATGGGCTGCTGGGGACACCCCGTGGGACGGCTCCGCTCAGGGGGGTGTGTTGAGCTAATGACTGAGACACGAGCGCTGAGGACCGTGTGAGATTCACAGTGTGGTGAGCTACGTGGCATGTCAGGGCAAGGCGGGACAGCCCTGTCCCTTCAAGGACACAGATGTGCAGGTGTGAGCGCGTGGTCCGTTTTGCTTCTTGTAAAGAGGGCACTGAATCATAGCTTTTGGCAAAATCCAAAGACATTTAAAATGCTTTCCTACCAGAGGGGTGACCTGCTGTGGCCGCAGAGCAGCCATGCGTTGCCAAGGGCGGGGGGGGGGGGGCGGGGGGTAGGAATTCCTCTTCTGGGCCTGATGCCGGCCTGAGCTTAGAACAAAGTGTGGAAATAACCCAACAGGACCTTGAGCCGGCGGTGCGTGGTCCCAGCACCCGATGCAAGCCAAAGACTGACGCCCTAGGTGAAGTGGGTCTCATCCTCAGCAGCTGACTTCTTCGCGGTTTCTGGTACTAGAATTGAGACTGGATGCTAGGCGGTCAGGGCCCTGGACCATGCACCCTGCAGAGCTGCTACGGCAGGGGCTGCTACGGCAGGCCAAGAGCCTCACAAGCTGCCCAGCGCCGGAAGAGACGGAGAACACGCGGTCCACAGGGGCATGTCGCTGAACACTCAGCTGCTTGCCCAGTCAACAGCCAATGTCCCTCAGATACTATGTGCTGCAGGTTTTTCCAATTCATCTGTTGTTCTCACGTTTCTTACTCCTGCCTTCGGGAATGCCTTCCCTGAAAAAAAAAGAAATCAAACAATAGAGAACAGCTAAGGGAAAAGGAAGCCCCTCCTCGTCCCAGTCTGTCAACGGCTACTGCTACGCTGCAGGGAGGCCCCTGGGCACTCCGCACCTGCAGGCCGCCCTTGGAGTTCCGAGCTGGGGAGTTTCCTTTCTTTTCTTTGTTTTTGTATTTTACATTTAGAAGGGTTTTTTTAATGAAAAAGAATATGCAATAAACACTGTCGTGTGTCAACAAAACCTCCGATATTTGCAGTCCTGCTCTTTATTTGACGGCTGCGTAGCCTCCTGAGCTGGGCTGCTGTGTGCGTGTGAGTCCAGTGAGTGTGTAAACACAGCGCACACACGGGAGGCCGGGGCTGGTCTGTTCAGTTGTTTACAGAAGAAGTCTTTGTTGGCTCCTTGCTCTGTCGCTGGCTGTTCGGGGAACGGTGTGTCCACGTTGGCACGGTACCTCAGCCTCTGGCTCTTGGCTCCTCTGCACAGCGCATACTGCGTGCCCTCCTGTCATCTGCCGGGCTTTCCTCGTCTCCGTCCATCTGTCACGCATCCTAGAGACGCGTACTGGCCCTCATCAGGTCCCCTGGAGACAGTGAGGACTCGCTGCTAAAGACCACGGGCCTGAAACCCTGCCCTGGTGGAGTGGACGGGACCCCCGCCCTGGTGGAGTGGACAGAATCCCTGCCCTGGTGGAGTGGACGGGATCCCCGCCCTGGTGGAGTGGACGGGATCCCCGGCCTGGTGGGGTGGACGGGATCCCCGCCCTGGTGGAGTGGACAGAATCCCTGCCCTGGTGGAGTGGACGGGATCCCTGCCCTGGTGGAGTGGACAGAATCCCTGCCCTGGTGGAGTGGACGGGATCCCTGCCCTGGTGGAGTGGACGGGATCCCTGCCCTGGTGGAGTGGACGAGATCCCCGTCCTGGTGGGGTGGACGGGATCCCAGCCCTGGTGGAGTGGACGAGATCCCCGTCCTGGTGGGGTGGACGGAATCCCCGTCCTGGTGGGGTGGACGAGATCCCCGTCCTGGTGGGGTGGACGGAATCCCCGTCCTGGTGGGGTGGACGGGACCCCTGCCCTGGTGGAGTGGACAGAATCCCTGCCCTGGTGGAGTGGACGGGACCCCTGCCCTGGTGGAGTGGACGGGACCCCTGCCCTGGTGGGGTGGACGAGATCCCTGCCCTGGTGGAGTGGACGGGATCCCTGCCCTGGTGGGGTGGACGCGATCCCCGCCCTGGTGGAGTGGACGGGACCCCTGCCCTGGTGGAGTGGACGGGACCCCTGCCCTGGTGGAGTGGACGAGATCCCTGCCCTGGTGGAGTGGACGGGCCCCCTGCCCTGGTGGGGTGGACGAGATCCCTGCCCTGGTGGGGTGGACGGGACCCCTGCCCTGGTGGGGTGGACGGGATCCCTGTCCTGGTGGGGTGGACGGGACCCCTGCCCTGGTGGAGTGGACGAGATCCCTGCCCTGGTGGGGTGGACGAGATCCCTGCCCTGGTGGGGTGGACGGGACCCCTGCCCTGGTGGGGTGGACGGGATCCCTGTCCTGGTGGGGTGGACGGGACCCCTGCCCTGGTGGAGTGGACGGGACCCCTGCCCTGGTGGAGTGGACGAGATCCCCGTCCTGGTGGGGTGGACGGGACCCCTGCCCTGGTGGGGTGGACGGGACCCCTGCCCTGGTGGGGTGGACGGAATCCCTGCCCTGGTGGAGTGGACGGGATCCCTGCCCTGGTGGAGTGGACGAGATCCCTGCCCTGGTGGAGTGGACGGGATCCCTGCCCTGGTGGAGTGGACAGAATCCCTGCCCTGGTGGAGTGGACGAGATCCCTGCCCTGGTGGAGTGGACGAGATCCCTGCCCTGGTGGGGTGGACGGGATCCCAGCCCTGGTGGGGTGGACGGAATCCCCGTCCTGGTGGAGTGGACGGAATCCCCGCCCTGGTGGGGTGGACGGGACCCCTGCCCTGGTGGAGTGGACAGAATCCCTGCCCTGGTGGAGTGGACGGGCCCCCTGCCCTGGTGGGGTTGACATTTTAGCAGGAGAAAGGAAGGAAAAACAGAATCAATAACAGTAAAACAGCGGAAGGCAAGAGGGGGCAGCATGGCCTGACGGTGGGGGGTGACGGTCCAGAGCAGGGCCACGTGCCGCCCAGAGGAGTGTGATTCTCGAGACCCTGCCCTGCGGAGGTGAGGGTCTGCCAAGAGAGTGTCTGAAAGGGAGGGGTCAGGACACAGGAAGTGCCCTACTGTAGCCTAGGCAAAGGCCCTGAGGCAGGACGCGCCTGGTGGGCCTGAGGACGGTCAGAGAGCAGGAAGATCGGTGCAGCAGATGGGCAGTGAAGGAGGACGGCAGAGTAGGACGCCGCAGGTTCACAGCACAGAGAGCAGACCCTGCTCACAAGGCAAGGTGTCCCCCATTTCTTCTCCAGATGCCAGACCCAGGGGCATCAGGACGGGGCATGGGGACGGCTCTCCTGCTGCCCCAGGCTGGGCAGCTGCAGGGCAGGCTCCACAGCAGGGGGCAGTAAAGGGGCTCCCTCACCCAGGGACAGCCATCTGCAGGCTGTGAGAGGCCCCAGGGCCTGGGCCAAGAGGGGAGAGCGCGGGGCTGCCAGTGTCTGCGAGGCGCAGTGCCCCTGGTGGTCGGGGACCCTGGGATGCAGCCCCATCTCTGCCACACGGGGGTCCCCACCGTGACCCTAACCCGCTCAGAGTCCCCTCACCCCACGGCTGGGCATTTCCTTTTTGTGTTTTGCGTCTCTCCTTGTTCAGTTCCTGGTTGGTGGACGGACAGCGGAGGCGTTCTGACAGGACTCCCACGTGGAGAGCGGCTCCCGCTCCGTGGTGGTACGGGGTGGGGGGTCTCCCTGGCCGTGGGTTCATACAGAGTGTCTTTCCTGTTCCCACCCCCGCCTTACCTTCCTCCCCTTGGTCTAACCCAGTGAACTTCCATCTTCTCTCCACCACCCCGTCGTGAGTCCGCATCCTCATATCAGAGAGAACACGTGGCCTTTAGTTTGGGGGGATCGGCTTATTTCACTCAGCATGATAGTCCCCACTTCTGTCCATTTACTGGCAAATGCCATAGTTCCATTTTTCTTTAGGGCTGAGTGATATTTCTTTGTGTGTAAACTCCACGGTTTCTTTACCACCAAAATGCAGATTATGAAAAGTACAGGAGACCACATTTTTCAGGGCTGGGAAGTGAACCGGGTGCTCTGTCACTGGCCGGCACCCCCAGCCCTGCTCACTGAATTGCTGGGAAGTGAACCGGGTGCTCTGTCACTGGCCGGCACCCCCAGCCCTGCTCACTGAATTGCTGGGAAGTGAACCGGGTGCTCTGTCACTGGCCGGCACCCCCAGCCCTGCTCACTGAATTGCTGGGAAGTGAACCGGGTGCTCTGTCACTGGCCGGCACCCCCAGCCCTGCTCACTGAATTGCTGGGAAGTGAACCGGGTGCTCTGTCACTGGCCGGCACCCCCAGCCCTGCTCACTGAATTGCTGGGAAGTGAACCGGGTGCTCTGTCACTGGCCGGCACCCCCAGCCCTGCTCACTGAATTGCTCAGGCTGGCCTCAACTTCACAGTCCTCCTGCCTCGGCCTCACGAGACGCTGGGATGCGGGGTGGGCGGACACTCCTGGGACTGGCCGTCTGTATGAAGGGCTTAAGGGACGACTGCAGGCAGTGCCATTGTCACTGAGCCCTCTGCCTTCCCGGGGCCCAGGGTGCCGTGCTGCCTGGAACACCGCCTCCTATCTCCCAGCGCAGTAGCCGCCCTCGGCCTCTGGCAGCCCAGCAGGTCATCGCCTGGTACAGAAGAGGGGGGCGTCCTCAGTGTCCACGTGGAGGGTGAGCTGGGTCGAGCTGCTTCCTCCAGATGGCGCGGGAGACGCTCTGAGCGGCAGTGAGAAAGTGACTGCAGGCCACTCCAGACCCCGGTGCTGGGGGACGGCCTCACTGTGCTGCTCTGGGGAGCTGGGGGGAGGGCGTGGCTCTGCCCTGGTCAGACTCTGGTCAGCAGCCAGCTCACGGAGCCGGCACCAGGTGTTGGGGGAAAAGTGCCCCTGGGTTTCCCCTGGTCCTCCAAAGTCAAGGCCACAATAGACCCGGGAGACCCAGGAGGACGGAGGTCGGGTCCGAGTCCACCCGAGCCTGGAGGACAGGACAGGAGGGTGGGGAGCAGCCTGGGTGTGGGGACCCCTGGAGCGAGAGCTGGACCCTCTCAGAGGACGGGGACCCTGGAAGGGCCGAGGCCACCAGCAGGGTCTCAGGTGGCAAGACAAGACTCCCACAAGGACCAGCGTCGGGACCTGGCTCCCCGAGGGCACCTTGGAGACAGGACCAAGTCGGAAGGAAGACGAGGACCGAGGACCGAGAGACGGCCCCGGGTTTCGACATCGAGGTGACTTCGATGAACACCTCTGGATTCACCAAGAACATCCTGAAGAGCACTGATTAAGACTCCAGAAAGTCAGACTTGTACAGATGCCAACTAAGTCCTGGGACTGTCTTGGGTCTGCACCCACCAGCTCAGCCTGTCCTAGCTCACGCTCCCTGGTGGAGCCGGGCGGCTTCTCTGCATCACCATGTGACAACCGCTTGTCCACCCCTCCCTGAGCCGCAGGGTGCAGAGCCGCTGAGCCATCTGCTGGGGGGCGCGGGCTGAGGCACACTTCTGCCTAAGGGACCGTGACAAGGTGGGTCGGCAACGCTGATTACCATTTGCTAGATGCCACTCCCGAGGTGGCAGTGGTCACGAAGGGGCAGAGGAGCTGAGAGCAGAGGAGAGCAGGGCTTCAAGTGCCACCTGGGGCTGGGAGACGACTTCTGCAGGTCACGGGGGAGGCCTGGCTCCAGGTTAAGGTCATTCTGCAGAGGGCCAGGAGTGAGCGCCTCAGGCTTCCTGAGCCAGGAAGTCTGCGCTTCAGTGTGACGTTGTGACACAGCCGTAGGCCACACTGAGCAAAGCAGGTGCCCCGGGCCAACAAACCCTTGTTACGAGGTCAGTAGCTGCACGTGGCCCACAGGCCAGGGTTCGCTGACCTCTGCTCTAGGGAGCCTGCCCCGAAGGAAGAGGGTCTGGATGGCTTAGGCGTGACTCCTGGGGACCAAAACGGGGACTTCAAACACACTGTGTGAGGGAGAGCTGGCGGCTGGGGTGACCGCGGGCCTCCTGTAGACTGGGCTGTTGTCTGGGCCTCTTAGGTAGCACCTGTTCCCTTGACGTCTTGGGAATCACCTCACCCCGGGCTCCACCCAGGCAAGGGAAGGGTCCAGATCTAGTGGCTGGTCACCCGTGGACAGGCAAGGACCGTGACCCTTACACCAGAAGAGCCTCCCTCAAGGCGACCAGACCAGCTCCAGCGTCCATGGCCTCTCTGAGGAGTGGCTCCAGGTGGGGAAGAAAGGAGGCGGGTGAGCGCCCCACAGTGGTGTGAAGCAGCAGGTGCCAGGGGCAGGAGCGGGTTCCCTGCCCGGGGGAGCCTTGGGAGCCAGGGCAGACAGGGGCCGCCGGCCAACCAGGAGGACAGGCCCAAACCCAGTCACTGGTAGTGGGCCGCCTCTCCCCGCACCTGGAGCAGGCCCCGCCCTCCCCTCAGGTGGGAGTGGACGGCTCCCCCAGCAGGGGGGATTCCTGATGCTGCTGGCCTGTGCAGGGCCCCAGCAGAGCAGATGTCTCAGGCCCCTGAGGATGACCTCAGACAGGGAGAGGCAGTGCGAGGCAGGCGGTGCGGTTTGTGCACTGACCGAGGGCTTGTGGTGCGGCTGGGCTCCTGGCCGGGCTCTGAGGGAACTGCAGACTTGTTTGACTCAGTGTGAAGCCTCTGAATTATACTGGAAATCATCCATGTAGCTTTGGAGCCATCCAAACTCCTTTTGGCCCCAACCCCATGGGAAGTTAGAATGTGTTTTTTTACTGGTGTTGATTCATCCGTTTGATGAACATCTCGTGATTTACAGGAGTTATGTATGTATGAGCTCCTATCTGTCATCTGCATGTGCTCACAGTCAACCTAATATCTGTGACTTCTGCAGCCACAGATTCGACCAACCACAGTGAAATATTCAAAAAGTCACAGCAGCCCAGCAACTCGAAGGCTGAGACCGGAGGGTCATGAGTTCAACACCAGCCTCAGGGGGCTGGGGACGTAGCTCAGTTGGTAGAGTGCTTGCCTCGCATGCACAAGGCCCTGGGTTCGGTCCCCAGCAACGCACACCCAGCCAGCCTCAGCAACTTAGCAAGGGCCTGTCTCTACCTAAAATGTAAATTAAAAGGGCTGGGGATGCGGCTCAGTGGTCAAGTGCCCCTGGGTTAAATCCTTCATACCAAAAAAAAAAAAAAAAAGCACTGCACCTTCACAGATGTTTTCCTTGCCATCCCCGGGGCAGTAGTGCTGTTTACCTAGTGCTGACACTGCGTCAGGGCCTGGAGTGACCTTCAAAGTAGGCAGAGGAGGATCAGGTCACTGCAGACATGCACCCTTTGATGTAAGGGCTGGTGCCTCTGCAGGGTCGGGTGTCGGTGAGGTCCTGGAACCAGTCCCCATAGACACCAAGCCGTGACCCAGTGTGGTCTGTCCTGTCCATAGCTGTGCGTGGCACTGGGCTGTTTCCCAGGGCACACAGTTGGATAGGACGTCACATGGGACCTCAGAGGAAGGGCACAGATCCCTGCCGTCCTCCCATTCCTCCACAGCAGGAAGCCCGGGGGCTCAGGAGGAGAAGCAGTGGTCAGTGGGCGCAGGCCCTGCCCAGCGGGCTCCCGGAGCTCACAGTGAAGGCCCGCTCCTCCTGATGACTCCAGAGGTCTGAACCTCTGTGCTGGAGCTTTCTCTTCGTCCTTCCGGCTCCTATTTGCTAAATGGAATTGAACTAGGACCAGAGCAGAGTCGGGTTCAAGGTCCTCTGTCCTAGACAGCCCCCATGTCCTCTCCAGCACCTCATGGGCCAACGGCCAGGAAGAGGTCTGCTTGCCCTGAGATCACTTTATTGTGTGGGGTGCAGTCACTGGGGTCCCCGTCACTTGTCCCATGGCTTGGCCATCTCTCCTTCTAGCCCTCCCTTTCAAGGCACAGACCAAAGCCCCCTCCCCAGGAAGCCTCCTGCACCCAGCCGGCTGTGACCTGCTCCGCTCACACGCCCACCTGCCTTGGGTGTCCTCTCTGGGGGCTGTGCACCTGCTCTCCGCGTACCAGACCCGACCAGGGACAGCGTGATGTCATTGCACAGAGCATCTCTCTCCTCTTACCAGCTCATCTCCTCACCTCTCAGCAAGAGGCCCCTGTGAGCTGGCCAACTCCCTCCCTCATGTCGTCCTGGGAACGGTGGGAGGTGGAAGTAGGCCCCCGTGGAAAGCCCCGGAGAGGGCTGGGGCTCAGGGGTGGAGCACCTGCCTGGCATGTGTGAGGAACCGGTTCCGATGCTCAGCACCGCATGTAGATAAAGTAAAGGTCCACTGACAACTAACAGTGATTCAAAGAGAAGAAGAAGAAGCAGTCGTCCCGGAGAGCCTCGCTGACTGCGAACCATGAAGACATGGACACGCTGTGGGCGACATGGGCCTGGGCTGGAGCCCCGTCTCTGCATCTGTCCACTTAAGGGACTCTGGGCAAGTCACCAGACCTCTCTGCCTCCATCTCCTCATCTGTGAAAATCCCACGCGGCTTTGGTAAAACCTGAGAAATGAGTCTAGGCGCGGGGACCGTGGAATCTGGCATGGACAGGCCCGGATGGCCGCTGACCGGCTGCTGTTGCTGGGTTGCTGCCCTGAGCTGCTCTCACTCCTCAGGAAGAGGCTCGCGCTGCCACGCCCTCTGGCTTGCCACCACGTCCGCCTTCCCGCCTTCCCGCCTTCCCATCTTCTCGGGGCCACCCACAGGGTCCCGTGCCAGGCTCTGAGGCTGGGGGAACCGGGGTGTCCGTCTGGCCGGGTTTGCGCCAGCTCCCCACGCCCTGCCTTCCAGGTGGATGAACAGGAGCGGAAACGGGAGGGCAGTGTCCTTTCCTTATGTCACACCCCTCAGGGAGTTTCCTAGGCTTCTGAGGACACTGAGCCCTGCCGCAGCTCAGAGGAGCCCTCGGGAGAGAAATCACTCATGGGAAACAGGGGGTGCGCTGAGCCTCCGAGCCCCGCCCAGCCACCGGGAGGACCCGAGAGACTAGAGTGGAGGGCAGTGCCGGGCAGGGCCGCGTCCATCCTGGACCAAGTAGCATGGGCAGGGGATGGATGAGCATCTCAAGGGCACCGCACCCCGGGTGACAGCTCTGCCGCCGCAGGCCGTGTGTCACTCACCGGAGCCCGCGAGTCCCAAGCCGTTGCCTGGGAACAGGAAGAGATGAAGATGATGGGTGGAGCCCCCCGACAGGGCCCTTACCCGAGCACCCCCACCCACTGGGCAGGTGAAGAGGCCATCCCTGGCTGGACATGGGGCTACTCTGCAGAGGTAGCCGTGTCCACTCCTCCACCTAGCTGGCTTTCTGGTGGGAAGTCCATCGGCTCACTAGATGGCGAGCTCACTCATTCCCTCCCGGCCTCACTTTTGTGTTCTAATGCATCCCGAGGAATTTGGAGACGTACCCTCCTTTTCACAAAGAAAGCCGGATAAAGAGCCATGTTCTGGGAAAGCTGGTTATTCTTTTAAAAGATGCAAATGGAATTCATGACAAAACTAGGGTAAACTAGTATAGAGACAAAGCTACATCATTTCCTAACTTCTCTGATAAGGAAGAATACTCATCGGTTACAAAACAGCTGTTTACTTCCTACGGATCCCGGGACTGTGGCTCGTGTTGGTTTGCAATTCTAGACGGTATCATCTATCCCTTGGTTCTCAGATGAGGAGCCTATTTCCGGGACGCAGAGCGACTTGCCTGAGTCACTACACGATGAGAAGTACCTGTTCCTCTCGTTCCAAATCCCTCCTTCATTTCCACAAAGTAAACCTACAGTCGAGCTGGGCTTCAGGGGCTACATAACTCAACGCTTTTACTTTATACTGAGAAAACCAGCCTCCTCCCCAAGGCTGCCCTTCACGCGTAGTGAAATGAGGATGAGAATCAGATCCCCCAACACCCAGCAAACCGCTCCTGCCCTGAAGGAAGACTTGAGAAGATGAGCACCTTCGGTGGGTCTCCACCTCTGGGCCCACCGTCTCCTCTGAAGGCCCGCTAGAACGTCCCTCTCCGGCCCACCCTCTCAGGACGCCTGATCTTAGACATGGGAGAAGGCAAGGAAGTGCCGGTTGTTAGTAGGGGGCACGGTCTCGTGGTGTCCCCGGGTGGGTTTGATGACTGGCAGACCCCATCCACCCAGGGGAACCTGTCTTTAAAAAACAGCAAAAAACAAGATGCACTTGCCCTTGATGGATGCCCGGGACCCGGAAGCTGCCTGGGGTCCTCTGAGAGGGAGGGAGGGAGGGAGGCAGAAAGGGGGAAGGGGGGCTTCGATTTGACTCACTGCTGAGTCACCAGAGTCCAGACGCAGCGGGACTTAGTGGGTGTCAGGGAATCAGTGGACCGCCTGGGCACCCTCGTCTCCAGGGCGACTCTGGGGCGTCCACCGGTCTTGGAAGCCCTTGAGGGATGTGGCTGTCTTGCTCCAGCCCTGTCCCAGGGCTCCTCCGGCTCTGCGCTGGTCCTCGTTGCTCTCACCGCCGGCTCTCGGGGTGCAGACTGGGCCAGGGCTCCTCCCCGTATTCAGAAGAAAGTGCAGCCTCCACAAAGGCTCCTTCAGAGGCTCCAACCGACCCTCCTCTCCTGCTCGTCCAGCCTCCTCACTGCCCCCTCCCTCTCCCTGGTCAGGAGGCCGCTGGGCTCGCTGGCCTGGAGTTCTAGGAGGCTCTGAGCTCGTCCGCCTCAGGGCTTCGGTAATGGCTGGTCTTTCTCACTGGGCTGCCTTCTCATCTGTCCAGGCTCCAGATCTCAGGGCGCCTTCCCCTCCCAGGGAAGCCCTCTCCAGTCCCCTCCTGGACGCGTGGTCCGCTTCCTGTAGCCCGAGGGCCTTTCATCACAGGGACCTTGATTTGTGGTTGCATTATTTATTTGCATAATTGCCCAACGCGTGCCTTGCGGGGAGAGACTTGTCATCTCCACTCCTTTGCCTGGCTCAGGGAATAACAATTGGACACACACACGGAGCGTCCCCAGGGACTCCTTGAAAGCCTGGTTATTAGAGGCACCTCTGTCCCCCACGGGATCTCTGGACGGAAGGTACGCGTCTTGTTTATCTTTGTTATTCCCATAGTTCCACTGCGGTCCCCAATACAGCAGTGGTTCCGTACTGTTTGTGAAAGAGCCGCCCCATAGAGACTCCGGGTTATCATCAGCACCCAGGAACAGACCTTTGACAGAGGCCGTGCCGCTCCTCAGCCCACGAGGACGATTCCCGTCCCCTTGCCTGCCTCGTTGACAGGCTAACGTACCCTGCACTCTGTTTAGTCTCCGTTTGCGTTGGCGAGTGCCACTTTAATTCAGGTGTCATTAGTTTGCAAAGCCCCTGCTCAGGAGCCTCCCAAAATAACAGCGACCCAGCTGAGGATGGTGTCCGTGGTGCTCAGGAGCCTCCCAAAAGACTAATCGGGGGGGAAATGGTTAAAGAGTGACAGTGCACCTTTCTGGCTGCAGGCTGCTGCCTCTGGAGGGTGAGCCCTTCACTAGGGCAGCCCTAAGTCTGGAAAGCTCCATAGGGCTGTGCGGGGATCGTGGTACCGTGCCGGACGTTGGTGTAGTGTTTGCTACCCGCCTTCCAGCCACCCCGCCACCCAGGGGGCTCGAGGGGGCTGCACCTGCCGGGAGAGCAGCCAAAGGGAGACGGGCAGTGTCTCTCCCCACAGGGGACTGAGCTCCCCACTGGGCTGAGGCCTGGTAACTTAGGACTGTCCCTGAACATGGTCCCCAGAGCGTATCCACCTCCCCTGAGAGCTGGTCAGTAAGGCGGTCTCTGGCCTCCAGGCCTCTGCTGCAGCAGGATCCCCCCGGGGCGCTGTGTGCACCTACCCTGGACGCAAGGTCAGCAGGCCAGTGGAGCCAAGGAGGAGGACAGCCAGCTGTCTAGGGCAGCTCAGGTGTCCCCCCCACTGGTGAGCACCCAGGAGGGAGGTTAGGGTGGCAGGATGTGAGGACGTCTCACACACACACACACAGCGTACCCCACAGCACGCCCTGAGACCCAAGCCGAGTCTGCTCCCAGTGGACGCGAGGAGGAAGGCCTCCGTGAGGGTTGGTAGTCCCAAAAGAACTCGCCAACTGCTACTGGGACCTGGAGTGGAAGGTGACCGACGCCCACGTCTCCCTGACAGACTGGGGCAGGCAGAGAGCTGAGAGCGTGTGGCCGTTAGTATCTCGGAGGTGTGAGAGCAAACTCCTGGGCTCCTCCTAACAGAGCTTCAGAAACACGGATCCCCAGATAAGGGAGAAAGGACTCCGAGGCTGGTCTATGGCGGCTGTGACGATCTCAGAGGTAAAGGTGAGAAGGAAGGAGAAAACCAGTCCGCTGTCTGGGAGGGAGAGAAAAAGAAGGAAATTCTCCTGTTGAAGGTTGTGGTTGTGGGCACTGGGAGGGATATCGGGAAGGACTGGAGGTGCAGGACTCCTTCGTCCCCTCAGAGTCTCCTGGCCTTGGCATCAGCAGGTGGAAATCGATACCCGAGGACCGTCTGTGCCGTCCCTCTGACACCAGGCTTGGAAACCAGGGTGGGGCCCTCGTTTCCCCGGTTTGAGGATTAAATACCCGAGAAACACCAAGGCGAGCGTAGGAAGCAAGTCGCATTTAAGGGCGGGAACAGAGCAGACCTCTCCGGAGAGGACAGGGGGACTACAGCTGGTGACCGTGGGGGGGGTCTTGTCCCTTTATGGATTTCAGGACTCCTTTCTTCCTGTGGCCCTTCCTGTCTGGCCTACCTGACCAAAGGGCAGGTCAGGACGTGTCCAGGGGGTGCTCACTGGCTGCTCCGTGTTTGGGGAGGAGCCATTGATGGAGGTGACCTTGGCAGTCAGCTGGGGGTGCCCCGAGGTGTTCGCACGTTATTTCCTTTTCTTTGCAGTAGCCCCCCGTCCTCCGGACCAATCATCTGCCATCTACGCTGACCACCTCCCTCTGTCCCTGTCTCACCTTGATTGACAGCGACGACCAATCTCGGGGACACTTGCCCTGAAGAATCCTAGAACCTGGCCGGTGACGTCAGGGCTGCCCTGTCCCCAGAGAAGCCACCAGGTGGGCAACGGGGGAGAGAGAGCGGTCAGCGGTCAGGTGGCTTGAAGGGGAAGTTAGTCCCCGCTGGCCCCGCAGAGGGCCTGCGTGTGCACGAGGGGGAGGGGCCCTCCGTCGGTCCAGGCCTGGGGAACCCCTCAGGGTCCTCAGAACAGCCCCTCTGTCCCCCAAGCAGGCGGAAGTGGGGCGTTCTAAACGTTTGCCTTACCGGGGTCCTTTTCCTGCCCAGCGGGCGGCCGCTCAGGGCAGCATCTCCTGCCCACACCCACACGGAGGCTTCTCCCGCGTAGACCCATAAATTCCCATTATCCTCCTTAGCACGATTCTGACTTCTGCTAACATTTTCAAGACGGAGTCTTAAATGCTGACTTGGAACCCCGAGGAGCAATAACCACACGGATCATGGGGCTGTTTTTCCTCTCCGCTCACCTGAGAGATATTTAAATCCTTAAAAAGACCAAAAGAACTTTTGAAAATTTCCATCTCCCGGTCCTGCTAGTGCGCGAGCATCTTCACAAACAAGGGATGACTTAACCACCAAGGGAGGTGATTTGTGAAAGACTCGGGGTCACTCGGTGTTGGACGGGCTTATGGGATCAAGGTTGCCTTAGAAAAGCTGTGGGTTTTTGTTACTTATGAAATCCTTTTCACCACTACTTATGCAGTGGTCGGGGGTATAGACGACAGACACCCATATGCGTACACGTATGCGTATACTCGTTCAGTTATGCTGACAAGCCCTGTGACGTTGACCCGTGAATTGGGATGGTGTGGCCTGCTTAACGAGGCTGTGATGGGAGTTGGCTTGACCAAGTGCGTCATTCACTAATTACATGCCAGACAGTAGACGAGGACGACCCCTCGCTCCCCTGGCTTCCAGGGCAGCCCCGTCTGTGCTCCAGGACACGATGGGGTGGGGTTGCTCCTTGGTGGACAACACCCCACTCACTCTCCGCCCCCGCTTGCATTGTCTCGGGACCACGGGGGTCACGGGGTCATCGAGGTCCCTCTCCGGCCCTCTCTGGGTTCACCAGACCTCAGTGTCCTTTGACCCCAATGTGCAGGAAGCCCTCCTAGGGATGTCGGGGTGTGTGCACAGCGGAAAGAGTGACACAGGAGAAGGAACAGCCCCAGCGCCCTTCTCCTGCACCTGACCCCATCTGCAACACACCCCCAGGGTGGACGTGCCTGGGGCTCCTTCCCCTAGGGAGCCGGTTTGTGGGTGCAGAAGGACTGATTTTGACCTCTCTCAGCCATCACTAGGCCCCATGGTCTCCGCCCCTGGACAGCCCGAGGGGCAGCCGCGTTTCTCAGGGATTTGCTCTACCGGCTGGTTTCACGGCAGATTTGCAGCCACCCTCTGTTCCCGAGCTCAGAACTCTAGGGCATCTCCCTACTTCTCTCCATCAGAAAACGGTCACGTGTCCACGTCCCTCCCGAGGCCGCTCGTCCGAGTCTGAGAAACCTATTTCTCTTCTTCCCGGGAGACAGGCAGAGGAAGCAGGCGCGCGCCAACCCTTTCGTCTTAATTATGAAGACTCACTTCGGAAGTCACCACGGGCCCCCTGCCCGTGTCCTAGTGCCCAGGACAGATCTGAAGGCCGGTCTGTGACCCTGAGCTAGCAACGCGCCACCCCTGCCCCGCACGTCGGCCCAGCGCGTCCCAGAACACACGCATCTGGAAGAGCTGTCCCCTGCCACCTGTCTGAGGACGGGCATTCCCCCCAGGTGGGCATCGAGTAGGCACTGAGGAAGGGTCCCTGTCCTCTGCCGTGGCAGCAGCGTGCACCAGAGGTCTGTGACGTCGCCCAGGGTGTGGCACCTGCTCGAGCGGCAGGTACTGGTCACAGGGCTGCTCTGAGGCAGGATCTGTTCTGAGCTACAGCAAAGAGAAAAGCCATGGGGACCTCTCCCTCCACAGCAGCTCAGAGCTCAGAGAGGAAGAGAGGAGGAGAAAGGAAAATCCACCAAGCCATGAGTGGACGCAGGGCGTGTCGGGGAGGGGGACCGGGGTCGCGCAGGCATCGTGTGGGCATCGCGGTCTACTGCTGGTGCCATGGGGCCTAACAGAGGGGGACAGGTCGAGTCAAGAGCTGGAGGGAAACTAGCGGCCAGGTGGAAGGGTGGGGTGTGAGGGTCCAAGGGCAGGGCCGTGGTTGGTGAGTCGGGAAACAGCAGAGGGACCTCCGGGCTTGGGGAGATGTGTAAGATGAGAGCCACTGGAAGGATTTTGGGCAGAGGAGTGACCGGATGGTCTTGCATCTAAGAGACCAGCTCTGGCTCCCAGGCGCCCACGAGGGGAGCTCCGCGGACTTACACGCTCAGGCTCCGCACAGGTGCTGGGGCACAGCGTCGGAGGAAACACGGTCTCCTAAGCTCACAGACCCACCCGCAGCAGCTGGTCACAGGGGAAGTGAGTGCACGTCCCCTGGGCCGGGACCACCAGTGGGAGCGAGTGGGGCTGTAACTCCTCCCACTGCCCAGAGCCTGTGCCCCCGCTGCCCTGCCTGCTGTGTGCCTGGTGACAAAGCCACACCTCCCAGGCTCATCCATCCCCTTCCCTTATCTAACTACTCCTCTCCAAGGCCGAGCCAGGGCTGGTCGGGCTCAGCTAAAACTGTGCCATAGCAAGGTGTGTTTCATCCGATTCCAAAAAGTCAGATTCACTATAAAGAAAAATGCAAACAATCCCAAAGTGTCTTACCACACCTTTCAACGGTGGGTCGCTTTGTTGAGGAGTGAGCAAATAAAGGCAGGCTCCCGAGGGTCTCCAAACGGAGCCCCACCGTGGTGTGTGAGTGCTGGGGCAGAATCTCTGTTCTGAGGCTGATGCTCGTACGAGAGTCCAAAACCAGCCTCCCCGACAGGGTTCACGGCAGTCGCTGCTGCTCCTCCGCTGCGTGGCGGCACACGCCCCTGAGCAGGAGAGCCGTGGCCGTGAGTGGCCTGTCCTGCCCTTGGTGCCTGGGGGACCCCAGGCTGTGCTCCACGGGAGCCCCCACGAGATGCAGCCACACCCAGTGATCAACAGCTGTGTCCCCTTGGGGTCCAGCAGGTCACAGGGTGCACTCTGCTCCGGACTCTGGGGTAGGTTCAGGGGCATGGGCGGGGACAGATGACCGGGGCATGTTCCCACTGCGGAAGTCAGAGGCGTAGCAGGTAGTGAGCTGAAGGGTGGCCCGGGTGATGAGTCCTTCCCTCACCCCTGCAGCCTGTGAGCCGACTTGGGGAAGGGGCCTGTGAGGGCTGGACACTCCCCCAGACTCACGTGTGGAAGCCCCAGCCCTCGGTAGCACCGTATTTGGAAGGCAGTCAGGGTCACTGCACCAGGCAGGGTATGCACGGGCTCAGTGGTGCTGTCCAACCTGTCTTAGGACACCCGGGTCAGTTTCCCCACCGACACCAGGTGATGCCCTGACACGGGGAGACCCCCTCCGCAGCACGCAGGCAGCCCTCTGTGACCAGCAGGGGGCGCTCAGCAGGCAGCAGCTGGGGAGCTATGGTGGTGGACTTCCCAGCCTGCAGAACCACAGGAAGAAACGGCCTCCCAGGACACAGCCGTTTGCTGTTTGCCACAGCCGCCCAGGGTGACCAGCACAGGTTGCTGCAGACGTGACTGAGCTCAGACTCGGAACACCAGAGGGTCATTTGGAATCCAACTTCTGACTTTGAAAATCCTCTACGGCCCACGTTGTCAGTTCTGTGACTGTTTGAATGAAATTGACAGGTGGATAAAATAGGTCGGAAATCAGCATCCAGAGCTCGTAGATCCTGTATTTCCATGTAGGTAAATATGAGACTTATTTTTCCAAATGCTCTGATTATCTCCCTGTTTTTGTAAAAGAGTGGAACCCTAAAAGCACGTATTTATTTCAGAAGTTATCTGAAGAGGCCTATGCATTGTTCCATTTAAGTTTTTATTAGGTGTCCCCCGTCCAGGACAAGGGACTTAACAGTTTTTTAAATGATCAAATCTGTGGTAATTTGATACAGCAACACAGAGGACCAGTCCACGGAGGCTCGAGTATTGATTCATGCCTTGACTAAGGCAGGTGGCTGCAGGTGTGAAGCACTATTTCAGGGAAAGTGACTCAGTGCGTTAAGACAGGTTGGAAATCCTGAGGGAGCACGTATGTATCCCATATAGGCTCGGAGCAATGTGCATTTTATTCAACCTCCGGTATAAGCCTGGAGTCTGCCAACTGTCGCTTCTCTCTGCCTGCTGTGAGCCCAAGCAGGTGACCAGGCCACACGCGGTGCCCATGATCTGGGAAACACACTGCTCTGTGGAGGGCAGGAGCGGTCCTGCTGGATGGCTAGGTCTTCCTTCCCCCTCCGAGGCTGCAGGCAACCACCCCTAAGTACCTCGGGATTTCTGGACAGAGCAAAGGGTGTTCCCGGATCAAAGGACATAGGGGAGCGGCAGAAAATGCAGGGGGTGTGAGCTGAAGGGATGTTGGAGCAGAGCCGGGCATCGCAGCACCCGCAAAGGAGGAGCCAGAGGTCAGAGTGGGTCCCACGCAGAGCAATTAGTGAGCAGAGATGTGGCGGGTGGATCCGAGGAGACAGGGAGGCCAGCAGAGCCGGCAGGGCTGCTGAGATGAAGGCCAGAGCGCAGACCTTTTGCGGTGTGGGGCAGCCCGAGGGCAGAGGCCGCAGAGCTCTGTGCAGCTGACCTGCGGCAGGAAGGCAGGAATCAGGGCACAGGAGCAGCAGGAAGCTCGGGGAGAGTAAGGACATGAGTCTGTGCTCCTGCGCCCCTCGCTGGCCGTCCAGGGGTGTTTCAGTCTTAGATGTCTAGGCACTCAAACTGTTCCCACATGGTATATATGTGACCCGTGCACACAGACGGCAAAGGAGACCGCGTATGAAATGCCAGGAGCGAGACGTTGAGGGCCACCGTGTAAGATGCCTGCGTATGTGAGGCCATTCAGTGACAGAACCTGCTGGTGACAGCCCCGCAATCCCAAACACAGCAGGAAAGTGAGTGGTGTGCACGCGCTCTTCAGCCTCTGCAGGACTCCCTCGGAGGGAGACCCTCCCAGGCTCTCATCTGCGACCTACAGGCCTGGTGGAAGGACAGTCCACCTTCAGTCAGGAGCCAGCGAAAACAAAGACCTTCCCGGATGCGTTCAGGGAGCCCCAGGTGCTCCGCATGGCCACCCTGGCCAGGCTCTGCTGTGCTGGGGCAGGAGGTGTGAGGGCTCAGTCCCGCAGGGTGGCAGGCTCTGCTGCGCTGGGGCAGGAGGTGTGGGGGCTCAGTCCCTCAGGATGGCGGGCTCTGCTGGGCTGGGGCAGGAGGTGTGGGGGCTCAGTCCCTCAGGATGGCAGGCTCTGCTGGGCTGGGGCAGGAGGTGTGGGGGCTCAGTCCCACAGGGTGGCGGGCTCTGCTGGGCTGGGGCAGGAGGTGTGGGGGCTCAGTCCCACGGGGTGGCAGGCTCTGCTGCGCTGGGGCAGGAGGTGTGGGGGCTCAGTCCCGCAGGGTGGCGGGCTCTGCTGTGCTGGGGCAGGAGGTGTGGGGGCTCAGTCCCACAGGGTGGCAGGCTCTGCTGGGCTGGGGCAGGAGGTGTGGGGGCTCAGTCCCGCAGGGTGGCAGGCTCTGCTGCGCTGGGGCAGGAGGTGTGGGGGCTCAGTCCCGCAGGGTGGCAGGCTCTGCTGGGCTGGGGCAGGATGTGTGGGGGCTCAGTCCCGCAGGGTGGCGGGCTCTGCTGCGCTGGGGCAGGAGGTGTGGGGGCTCAGTCCCGCAGGGTGGCGGGCTCTGCTGCGCTGGGGCAGGAGGTGTGGGGGCTCAGTCCCGCAGGGTGGCGGGCTCTGCTGCGCTGGGGCAGGAGGTATGGGGGCTCAGTCCCGCAGGGTGGCGGGCTCTGCTGCGCTGGGGCAGGAGGTGTGGGGGCTCAGTCCCGCAGGGTGGCGGGCTCTGCTGGGCTGGGGCAGGAGGTGTGGGGGCTCAGTCCCACGGGGTGGCAGGCTCTGCTGCGCTGGGGCAGGAGGTGTGGGGGCTCAGTCCCTCAGGATGGCGGGCTCTGCTGGGCTGGGGCAGGAGGTGTGGGGGCTCAGTCCCACGGGGTGGCAGGCTCTGCTGGGCTGGGGCAGGAGGTGTGGGGGCTCAGTCCCACAGGGTGGCGGGCTCTGCTGGGCTGGGGCAGGAGGTGTGGGGGCTCAGTCCCAAGGGGTGGCAGGCTCTGCTGCGCTGGGGCAGGAGGTGTGGGGGCTCAGTCCCAAGGGGTGGCAGGCTCTGCTGCGCTGGGGCAGGAGGTGTGGGGGCTCAGTCCCGCAGGGTGGCAGGCTCTGCTGCACTGGGGCAGGAGGTGTGGGGGCTCAGTCCCGCAGGGTGGCGGGCTCTGCTGCGCTGGGGCAGGAGGTGTGGGGGCTCAGTCCCGCAGGGTGGCGGGCTCTGCTGCGCTGGGGCAGGAGGTGTGGGGGCTCAGTCCCGCAGGGTGCCGGGCTCTGCTGCGCTGGGGCAGGAGGTATGGGGGCTCAGTCCCGCAGGGTGGCGGGCTCTGCTGCGCTGGGGCAGGAGGTGTGGGGGCTCAGTCCCGCAGGGTGGCGGGCTCTGCTGCGCTGGGGCAGGAGGTGTGGGGGCTCAGTCCCACGGGGTGGCAGGCTCTGCTGGGCTGGGGCAGGAGGTGTGGGGGCTCAGTCCCGCAGGGTGGTGGGCTCTGCTGGGCTGGGGCAGGAGGTGTGGGGGCTCAGTCCCACGGGGTGGAGGGCTCTGCTGCGCTGGGGCAGGAGGTGTGGGGGCTCAGTCCCGCAGGGTGGCGGGCTCTGCTGCGCTGGGGCAGGAGGTGTGGGGGCTCAGTCCCACAGGGTGGCAGGCTCTGCTGGGCTGGGGCAGGAGGAGTGGGGGCTCAGTCCCACGGGGTGGCGGGCTCTGCTGGGCTGGGGCAGGAGGAGTGGGGGCTCAGTCCCACGGGGTGGCGGGCTCTGCTGGGCTGGGGCAGGAGGTGTGGGGGCTCAGTCCCGCAGGGTGGCGGGCTCTGCTGGGCTGGGGCAGGATGTGTGGGGGCTCAGTCCCGCAGGGTGGCGGGCTCTGCTGGGCTGGGGCAGGAGGTATGGGGGCTCAGTCCCGCAGGGTGGCGGGCTCTGCTGCGCTGGGGCAGGAGGTGTGGGGGCTCAGTCCCGCAGGGTGGCGGGCTCTGCTGCGCTGGGGCAGGAGGTGTGGGGGCTCAGTCCCACGGGGTGACAGGCTCTGCTGGGCTGGGGCAGGAGGTGTGGGGGCTCAGTCCCGCAGGGTGGTGGGCTCTGCTGGGCTGGGGCAGGAGGTGTGGGGGCTCAGTCCCACGGGGTGGAGGGCTCTGCTGCGCTGGGGCAGGAGGTGTGGGGGCTCAGTCCCGCGGGGTGGCGGGCTCTGCTGCGCTGGGGCAGGAGGTGTGGGGGCTCAGTCCCGCAGGGTGCCGGGCTCTGCTGCGCTGGGGCAGGAGGTGTGGGGGCTCAGTCCCGCAGGGTGGCGGGCTCTGCTGGGCTGGGGCAGGAGGTGTGGGGGCTCAGTCCCGCAGGGTGGCGGGCTCTGCTGGGCTGGGGCAGGAGGTGTGGGGGCTCAGTCCCGCAGGGTGGCGGGCTCTGCTGGGCTGGGGCAGGAGGTGTGGGGGCTCAGTCCCGCAGGGTGGCGGGCTCTGCTGCGCTGGGGCAGGAGGTGTGGGGGCTCAGTCCCACGGGGTGGCAGGCTCTGCTGGGCTGGGGCAGGAGGTGTGGGGGCTCAGTCCCGCAGGGTGGCAGGCTCTGCTGCGCTGGGGCAGGAGGTGTGGGGGCTCAGTCCCGCAGGGTGGCGGGCTCTGCTGGGCTGGGGCAGGAGGTGTGGGGGCTCAGTCCCGCAGGGTGGCGGGCTCTGCTGGGCTGGGGCAGGAGGTGTGGGGGCTCAGTCCCGCAGGGTGGCGGGCTCTGCTGGGCTGGGGCAGGAGGTGTCGGGGCTCAGTCCCACGGGGTGGCGGGCTCTGCTGGGCTGGGGCAGGAGGTGTGGGGGCTCAGTCCCGCGGGGTGGCGGGCTCTGCTGGGCTGGGGCAGGAGGTGTGGGGGCTCAGTCCCGCAGGGTGGCGGGCTCTGCTGGGCTGGGGCAGGAGGTGTGGGGGCTCAGTCCCGCAGGGTGGCGGGCTCTGCTGGGCTGGGGCAGGAGGTGTGGGGGCTCAGTCCCGCAGGGTGGCGGGCTCTGCTGGGCTGGGGCAGGAGGTGTGGGGGCTCAGTCCCGCAGGGTGGCGGGCTCTGCTGGGCTGGGGCAGGAGGTGTGGGGGCTCAGTCCCGCAGGGTGGAGGGCTCTGCTGGGCTGGGGCAGGAGGTGTGGGGGCTCAGTCCGCAGGGTGGCGGGCTCTGCTGGGCTGGTGCAGGAGGTGTGGGGGCTCAGTCCCGCAGGGTGGCAGGCTCTGGGGAGCAGCCAGGGCCATGAGGGCCTTCCAGGGCACAGTGGCTCTTCCTTTTAAAATCAAATTTCCAAGGCACAGCCGGCCTGTCCAGGGGTCCCTTCCTGTGACTCTAAGGTCCTGCAAGGCAGGAGAATCATGGTGTCTGAATGTATGTATTCAGTGGTGGTCTCTGAGCTGAGGGCAGGAGGGGCTCTGGTCCTGCTCTCCCCACAGCCCCTGAAACAGCTGGCGAATGGGTTGCAGGTAGGATGTGGACCCTGCCCCCCGCCTGCTGTCACCTGTCACCTGGCTTTTCCCGGAAACTGAGCACAGTGCAGGGCTCTCCATGATAACGGTTGGGCAGTGAGGGCCAGAGTTAGGTTCAGGGGCAGGGGCTGGGATGGTGCTGCAGGCACTGGGCATGCACCGGGCCCTTTGAGGGTGAGCAGGAGGGACTTTGGCAGAAGCCCTTTGGGGGGTTTGGGGGTTGGCCTGGCTCTGACCAAGGTTGCTGATCCCAGTAAACTTGGAAAGGTAGCGTGAAAGTGTGCTCACACCACCTGCGAGTTCGGCCCTTCATCCCTACATTCGATTTATCTTGAACCTCATATAAAGACACGCGGTATCATTCTCCTGGATAATACAACATCTGGGTCTCACCCTGAGCAAATGTATTCTTGTTGTCGCCTTCTTGCCTCCAAATCGTGTGTCCCTGGGGACGTAAAGGTGACAGGGGAGAGGGCAATTTTCTTTGCTGTCTACTGAGCCATTGGAGATTTTTGAAATAAAATGTCATTCTCTCCCAGTTCCCACTCGTTACAGTTTGAAATGGGCCAGCGATCCTTGCTCAGGGAGGGAAGAGAGGGCAGGGTCTACCAGGCAGGCTGACGGACCCGTAAGGACAGCACTGCTGCCAGACAGGAGCACGGTAGTTCATGAATAATTCATGGGCCACGTGGCCAGGAATAGTTCTGTCAAGCTCTGCTGCTGCAAGAGGTGGCAGATCATTCTTCACCACAATCACTTGTTTTCGGCCATGAGAAATCGTTTGCATGAATGCCATAGCAGACAGGAACCGACACTCCAGCCGGGCGGCCTGTTGGAAGGGCTTTGTAGATCCGATTCTGTGCGATCGCCATGGCCACGTGGAGTCAGCGTCCCTGTTAATTCTGCTAACGTGGGTCTTGCTAATGCAGGCTTGGCGGCCCACCTCAAAAGCGGTTTTGAAATTGTACGTGGGGCTCAGTGGTTTAGCACAATCCTAAGGAAACGGTTGACGCAGAGCGTGCAGACTCGCCCGTTGGCCCCGTGAGACAAGCAATTACTGTATCATCCTCAGCTTGGTGTACAAATCTCTCTCCTCATCTGATGGTTACAGAAAGAAAAATACAGTTGCAGATTAGATAACGGGAGGCCTGAAGCTCAGGGGAAGTGCCCCGTGCTTCCTTGGATAACTAGCAGTAACATACGGCGTGCAGAACTCGCACGGAAGACCCGGGTGTTCTCACTTTGCAAGCAAGGTGGGAAGTCCCTGTCACTCTGAGGGTGGTGTCCTCTTGTGCCTGGCGGGCAGACCAAGTGAGGGGAAGCCAGACCACTGTCCGGGCCAGCTGCCGTGGCGTCCAGCGAGGTGTCCACACTGCGTCCTGATAAAGGGGCAGTGGCCGAGGGGATCCACTTTGAGCAGAGAAGGGGCGATGCAGAGAGGCAAGAGCAGTTCTCACCAGGCCGTCTGCCCACCTGCTGTCAGCGAAGCCCATGGCTTCCCTATCTGGAGGACGGAGGTGACCACGGTGCCTGCCTGGGCAGGGCAGTAGTGCCAGCCGCTGCTCCTTCCTGGCTGCCCCTGTGTAACGGAGACTGAGTTTCAATTTCCAGACCCACGGATGCTGCGGAGAGTCTGGGCAGTGCCTGGGTCAGGCCTGGGCTGGGCACATAACTCGAGGCCAGCGTGGTGGTCACGGGCAAGTGGCCAGCTTCTCTTTGTGGTGCTACTGTTGGGTTCTTAGTGCGGCAAGCGGGGTGGACTTGGGGAAAGGGTGGGAGTGAGCGTAAAAGGTGACATTATTTCTCAAGGGACAGCTGCAACAGTGAGCGGTAGCCCTTGCTGCTTCCTGGATCCACACCCGGAGCTGCTTCCCTCTGCCACTCCCTGCCCCGGGGTGCGCTGCCCCACCTGAGCCCAGAGCAATGGAGTCGCCATGGATGGACCAAGACCCCGGAAACCCTCATCAAGGGAATGAACCCGGAGTCGGATCAGCAGTTCCTGCATTCAGGATGCGTCCCTCCTGCTGACGGGACACTCATCCTACTCTGGCCAGGATCAATCCCTTAACGGTGGCATCAAGACCACACAAGCGTTGCCTCTTCTCTCAACTGGGTGCACAGGGAAGCACTGAGGACCACATGTTCTGGGTTCGAGGAAGCGTCTGCAAGCCCATGTAGAATTCCAGCCGTCTCTCTATGAAGTTGGTGGCTACGGTCAGGTGAGCCTGTAAAGAGGAAACCTGGGACGCAGGATGGAGGTTCCCTGGAAAACTGGGCATGGAACCACCATTTGACCCAGCTGTCCCTCTCCTTTAAGTCCCAAAGGAACCAGCTATCCCTCTTCTTTATGTCCCAAAGGACTTAAAAACAGCACACCTCAGGGACACAGCCACATCAATGTTTATAGCAGCTCAATTCACAATAGCTAAACTGTGGAGCCAACCTCGATGCCCTTCAGTAGATGAATGGATAAAGAAAATGTGGCCTAGATACACAATGGAATATTACTCAGCAATAAAATAGAACAAAATCATGGCATTTGCAGGTAAATGGATGGAGCTGGAGAAGATAATGCCAAGTGAAGTTAGCCAATCCCCAAAAACCAAATGCTGAATGTTTTCTGTGATGTAAGGAGGCTGATTCATAGTGGGGAAGGGAGAGGGAGCAGGGGAGGAAGAGATGAACTCTAGATAGGGCAGAGGGGTGGGAGGGGAAGGGAGGGGGCAGGGGGTTGGAAAGGTGGTGGAATGCCGTGGTCACCATCACCCCAAGTACACGTGTGAGGGCAGGAATGGGGTGACTCTGTGTACAACCAGAGACGTGAAAAACTGTGCTCTACAGGTGCAACATGAACTGAGATGCACTCTGCTGTCCTCCAGAACAAATTACAATAAAGAAGGCAAAATAAAATTAGCAGATGGGACCGAAACAGAAGACAGGACGGGGTGAAGCCGTCACCAAGCCTGAGGTGTGGAGCCCTGAGGGGGACCTCGCTGCAGGTCTGAGGACAGAGCAGTGCAGGGCGTCCCCCCGTGGGGCGTGGACGGGCCCCGGGAGTCCATGTGCTGTGAGTGGGACTTCTTCTGTCAGCGGCAGGGATGGGACCTGGGCAAGGAGACCGCGACTCCCTCTGCAGCAGACATTCACTGCCGCACACTGGGGGTCCCACGGAGGGGCGAGGAGGAGCCATTGTCCCTGAGACAGAGGTGAGGCTCCTCAGTGGACATTCACTGCCGCACACTGGGGGTCCCACGGAGGGGCGAGGAGGAGCCATTGTCCCTGAGACAGAGGTGAGGCTCCTCAGTGGACATTCACTGCCGCACACTGGGGGTCCCACGGAGGGGCGAGGAGGAGCCATTGTCCCTGAGACAGAGGTGAGGCTCCTCAGTGGTGGTGCTGAGGGGCCTGGCTTCTGCGGCGTGGTCAGCAGAGCTCCCTCCTTACTGCTGACCAAGAGGAAGAGGACCAGGTTCCCTGAGAGCGGCTGCCGGACCCGACCCCGTCCTCCACTGACCATCAGGGCTCTGGAGAGGCACCTCGTCTTCATCCTGGGCCACCAATCCCGGTTCTTCTCGGGCCCATGAAGGAAACGTCGAGGCCATTTTGGGAAGTGAAGGGAAAGACGTGTCCTTGGGCGACCCAAGTCCTGAGGTGTCTTGACCCAAACTCAACTTGTCCCTCAGGGAGTGACTGGAGGGGTGACAGTGGGAAGGGGACAGTGACGGATCCGGAGCCGTGGAATCTGCCTCCTGCAGGCTGCTGCCTGAGCCCGCTGGCTTCTCAGGCCATCCCAGTGGGCAGAGCGTGACATCTGTGACACCACGGCCGCTTTGGAAGGAGAAGACAGGCTGGGGACCACCCCTGGGTCCAGGGCGCGAAGCTGGCGTGGGGTAGAGTCAGGGCAGAGCCGCGTCGATACCCCCCAAGCCGCCGAAGCCCTGTCTCCCGCCCGTGAAATGAGCCCCTTCACTCTCCTGGTCAGTGCCGCGTTCTTCTGAGGGGACAGATCCCGGCCCCATGTGATCACTGGGGCCAGTAGGACTGCCCCAGACAAGGCCAGGGCTCCGCAGGAACGTGCTGGGGCATGAGCTCACTCTGGGCCCCAAATACGTGAACCGTCTGAAGGATGGTCTGTCCCGCGGCCCGTCCAGCCACACTGTGTGCCTCGGCTTGGCACCGGGGGGGGGGGCTCCTCGTGATCTGCGTGGGGGTCTGAAGTGTCTGAGGGAGCACCCGCGGGAGGAGGGATGGCACTGTGAAAAGGGACCTTGGCACCCACTGGGCACCAGAGCGAGACCAGGAAGCGTCTCTGGCAGAAGGACGGATGGAAGGAATGGAGCGGCTCTCGTGGTCTGCTAAGTGGTGACCTTCCAGAACGCGCCAGGCAGAGGAGCCCTGGGGGGAGCTCCTCTGGTTTGTTCGGTTGTCGGTGGAGCCTGGGCTCTAGAGGCAGACAATCCTGGCCCGAGTCCCACTGCTGGCTGGCTGGCTGGCCTCGCTCATCCTCAATGACAGTCCTTCAGGGGGACGTGTCGACGACAGGTTTCTGTCCCTGTATCACAGTCTCCATGAGGACAGGACACCGGCTGTCCTTGTCCTAATCGTCCTGGTGCTGGTGCCAGGCCTATAAGCGATGCTCGCTCGTCCTCTGGCCATATAGATAAATCGTAAAAATCAAACCGGACCATGACCTCAGAGGGGAGCAGACTTGTAGCATAAATTTCAACCCAAGAGTGTGAGCTGCTGAGAACTGAGCACCCCCTGACTTCCATCATCTCCTTATGGCTTGGGATATCTTATATCGTAATGAAATGGTGGGTGTGTCTCCCCAGATTCTTTATAGAAGGAGGTCTTGATTTTTTTTTTAGTGCGGAGGTAGGAAGGGTAGGAACGTCGGGATCCCAGACAGAAGATGCTCTCTTCCGACTGACTTCTACACGGGCTTCCTCCTTCCTCGCCGCATATTTAATTAATCCAAAGAAGACAAACCGCAGGACTCCAGAGAGGAAGGACTCCGGAGTTCACCGCGGCTTGTGTCAGAGGCCGCCTCTTGGCAGGCAGAGACCTTCCACCAAGTCCTCAGGTTGTGTCTGGAAACGGCAGGGCTGGAGAACCCGTAGGAAGGGCCGTGGCGAATAGATGCATTTCTTTTTTAAGTGATCACTGGCTTAAAGTTCGTGGAAGGTTTTAACAATAAAACTTACTGGTCATGTCTACTCTGCATGTTCCTTTCCCAAATCTGTGTGCATCCTGGCTGGGGTCTCGAGGACCGTGCGGTGGCAGAGCTCCCCGGGACCCCAGCGTACCCACATCCGCTGTGGGTGGGCTTCCGAGACCCGGCTGCAGGCAGCAGAGCCGAGCGCTCTCACTGTTTCTGCATGTCCCGAGTGGGAAACCAGCCCCAGAAGACGGGGAGGGGGACAGGCAGAGTGTCTGAAAGAGGTCGCTGGTGTCTGGAGCCACGTGTGATGCCGCACAAAGAGCTGAGTTCCAGGCCTGTCCCTTCGGCTGGGGAGGCTGGTTCTCCAAGCACGGAGTGAGTGGCGGAGCGGGGCGGGCAGGCTGGGCTCGGGAGGTGCTGCTGTCGGGCCGTGGGCAGCAGACTGCAGTCCTCACAGGGAAGGTCCGACCACCCACAGCCCTGTCCACCAGGTTTTCACACAGACCTTAACTCCCACGTGGCAGAGGTGAGGCCGGGTGCTTTCCAAACCCACCACCCAGAAGAGTCTTGGTGAGGCTTTTCAACCACTGCGTTTTGTAAAACCAGGTGCGATTTGGTTTTCCAAGTTAAACTGACCTGTAAGACACTGGTGGGGACCCGGCACCCACCGCGTCTCCGTGCATTTGCTGTCTCTTTGTCTCTCTGGAAGGCGACTGATTCCTGATCCTCACAGTCTCAAGGTCTCGGTGTTGTAAACAGGCCTTGGGGGGTGGATTGGGAGGAGGAGGAAGGACGGGGAGAGGGGAGAGCAGTGGATTGAATCTGAGCCAACTCGTGTGCAGGTGCATGGGTGTGACACGGGGGTCCCGGCATTGGGCGCACCCACAGGACACTAATTTAAAGATATTTAAAAAGTAAGCTGTGGTTGGATTGAGGGGAGTCAATGGAGTGGAGGGGTGATGGGGGTGCCGGGCACTGGATCCGAGCAGGACGTGCCCGGTGCTTCTGTGATCACGCCAGAGTGTGTCCTGGTGTTGTACAGGACGACAGAGAATTCTTAAGAGTGGAATAGTGGGAGAGATAAAATAAATGGGCCTTTAAAGTTCCATTTGAAATGAAGTAGAGGGGGCTGTGGCCTTGGAGCAGCCGCGAGCGAGACCGTGGAGGAGGGAGTGGGAAAGCCGCGCTGTGTTCACAGAAGACACGTCGCGCTGGGGACTAAACGTCCGAAGTTGGCAAAACACCTGGACTCAGCGTGTATACCCAGCCCAGAGAGACCCAAAGGTGGCACGCTCTGGGGACTGCTGGGTGGCCCCCAGGGGCTCCAGAGAGGCTGGGACCCCGAGGCAGCAGTGGCCCCGCCTGCCCTGGCCTGGGCTCTGCTGGGTTGTGCAGGGCTGCTGGTCCAGGGCCGCCTTCCTGGGAGAGGCCACAGGCCCACTGGGGAGGAGGGAGCCCGCTGGCCAGGTCTCAAGGGGAACATGTCAAAGGCCACTCCCCGCCCACCCAGAGGCACTGAGCTCTCTGAACCCCAAGTCCCTCTGATTCCTACCCAGGGAGCCCGACCTGCAGGTGGGAATAAAGCCAGCGTCCTGCTTAGACAGGGTGTGTCACGGCACCCGGGGGACGGCCCGCGGGAGGAGGAAGGAGGCAACTCGGCCAGTGAGCCCAGGGCTCCTGGGAGGACAGAACCTGGGACACAGGGTCATAGGTGGTGTCTGAGCCTGAGGCCAGGGGAGATGCCTCTGCAGAAAGCAGAGAAGAAGAGACCGAGGCTGGGCCCTGAGGGGAGAGAAGAGAACCCAGCAGGCGGCTGAGCAGCGGCGGCAGTGACAAGCCTGGTGACCCGGGGGACCCCGGAGCGTCTCATAGAGGCAGAGATCTGTGACCTGTGACTCCGACGGGCTGAGAGGAGGAGGAGGCGGGCAGGGGGTGGTCCTTAGACGGGGCGAGACAGGAGCCCGCCAACCCGACAGGAATGACCGGAAGGGCCCCAGCCGTGAGGAGCGTGGTCAGGGCAGACGGGGGCTGGGACCCTTCAGCCTTGCTGTCACGGGGAAGGGAGGGTTGGGGCCGTGGCCGCCGGGAGCTGCAGCCAGGGAGGCACTTTGACAAGGGAAATGACTCAGCACAGTTATGGTTGATCCCCGGAGACGGAGAGATTAAGGACCCCAAGGGAAAAGAGGGAGACGGCAGGAGCAAATCCCAGGGTGCAGCGCATCCTGGGGAACCGGACTCCCGCAGGGACCACGACCCAGAGGTGGAGACGCAGGCGCTGGTGGAACACGCTCCCCGTTCTCAGGGCAGTGACCGGCAGGGCAGCAGGTGCAGAGCGCGCCTGGGCCCCTGGTGCTGCGCCCACCCCTGCCCCTGTGGGGTGTGGGTGCTTGTGGTCAGTCCTCTCCAGGGCCTTTTCTTCTCCGGTGGCTCTGGGTGGAGGTCCCCAGCCTGACTGTGCTGCCTGTTTCTTTAAGCTGGCCTTGTCAGCAGTCCAGCTCAGTGACCGGTGCTCAGCAAACCAGGACACACAAATGTGGCCCAGAGAGCAGGCTTTACAGAGCTCTGTGGCCGCTGGACACCCTGGGAAATACCCGCAACAGACTCACTGCGTTCAAAAGGGAGTGGGCGGGTCTGGGTGCCGCCTTTGGGGTCTCGCGTGGCAGGGGGGAAGGGAGGGGAGGACTTTGCTCAGCACCCAGTGGCCAGCTGTGACCGGTCACCAGAGGAGACACGTGTTCCTCTCACTTTCCCCGAGTTATTCACATAGACCCAGCTCAACTCGCTGATCCTTGGATCCTCAGTAAGGACTGTCGTTATTCCTGCTAACTAATTGTCTTGGCTAATTAAAACTCACTGCTAAAGAACACGGTCTAAACTTTCCGAGCCCCGTTCCAGGGAACCGAGCTGTTCCCTGCTTCCAAACAACCCTGCTGTTCTGCAATCAGGGGCTGCTTTGTTTCAAGGCAAGGACCATCTCAATTAGGGGCACTCTAAATGCCTTGGGTGACATCAAAGAAGCTGTTCTTCTGAACGTGAAATGTGGAGTTCATTATGTTTCTCTGTCATTTCTGCCTCCTGAACACGTCTGCTACTGGTGGCACCATGTCTTCCCTGCACGTCCAAGTCTTTGTGCATCACCACAGAGACGCCGGCTCCCAGCAAGCCACTGCTTGGGACCAGGACTCGGGCACGGAAGGAAGAATCCACTGTACCCACAGCCCGTTGTTAGTCCGAGGGGGAAAGAAGCAATGTCAGACTCTAACTCTAGTTTGCTTTTTAGGATTGGGTAAAGGTTAGTCAAACCCACGTTTGAACAATTGTTTCTCGGGTCTTTGGGTCATTTTGCTTTGGTTTTAGATTGTGGGTTTATTTGGCTTTTTAACAAAGTAATGTTTGGCTAAACGTGGGCTAAAAATGAAGGCGTGCACCCAGGGGCACCAAATGAAGCAGAGACGGTGCCGCCCTCTGCCCAGCAGCCTTGGTCCCTAACCAACCCTGCAGAGGACGTGCCCGTGTCCACAGCTAGATGCTTCTTAGGAAGGGCACAGATGTATGTATGCATGAATGTCTCCAAAGGCCCCCAGGAGGCACAGTGGCCAGGCTCTCTGGCTGAGAACGGCCTGGTCTCTGCTCCTTGATTATGCAAGTCCTGGTGACAGCGGCCGCTGTCCCCCTGCCTCCGTCCTGACTCAGAAATGAGCCAGACCCCGAGACACACAAAATATGCTTCTGCCAGAGTCGTTTTGCTGCTCAATTACAAGGCGCAGAACCCTCGCCTGCCACGCGATGGGGTAATCTCCTGGCTTGTAGGAGAGATCAGACAGGATTTATTTCTGGACGGAGTTGGGCTGATAACCCTGGGCAAGTGATTAATCCGCTCGGCGGAGCCCGCTAACACCTTAAGCCTGTTACTCTCAGCAGATGCCAAATAAAGCTTCCTATCAAATGGAGTCAGGTGGCTGTGCGCCCTCCTTATTTGGGGAAGTTAATTGTGGCTCCTACTCATGACTGCGTTGGTTGAAAAGCCCCTGGATGTGTTGGGATGAATGGCGGAGCCTGAGTCGGGGGGCTTCCGCTGCACGGCCCCGCCTGACCCCGGGGACGGGGGCACCGGGAGCTGGGAGCTGCCCTGCCGCTGCTCTCCCGGGGAACATGACTGGGGAGGAGGCCAGACTCAGGGCAGGGAGAGACCTGGGGCTTGGTTTCCAGAGGAAACTCCCAGTGGTCTGGCAGTGGGAGAGAAGGCAGAGCTGGGCGAGGGACAGCGGGTGGAGGCCAGGTGAGGACCAGCAGGGGGCAGGTGCCCCCACCCCAGGCCCGAGGCACTGGCCGCCTGTACGTGTTAGAAACTGGGCCACCGGTAAAGAACCAGGTCCCGTCAGGGAAGCGCTGTGATGGTGTTGGTGTGCTGACGAGAAGAGGAAGAACCCGACCTTGAACTGTGACAATAAACATGTCCTGTTGACGCCACAAGGTCCTGGTGCGGTGGGACAGCAGCCTGAGCAGGCCAGGGCTGACCAGCAGCCAACACAGAGAGGGCATCGGGCTCCGCCGTAACACTGTTAGTCTCAGGGTGCCCCCGTCACCAAACACCAGGCTGCTGACCGTCTAGCGTTCTGAGTCATACAAATATCAAAATATTGTGCTGGATCAAAGACAAGAGCCGAATCCTCAGCCATTTGGCCACAGTTTTCTTTGTTGTTTCATTTATTGATATATTTTCGGCTTCCACATTGATCTTGGAATAACATGTGTCTCTTTATTTTATTTTTTTTTTCTGGTTCAGGGATGGAACCCAGGGGTGCTGTACCATGGAGTCACATCCCTAGTATCTTATTTTATATTTTGAAGCAGGATCTTGCTAAGTGGCTTAGGGCCTCACTAATTTGCTGAGGCTGGCTTTGGACTTGCGATCCTCCTGCCCCCGCCTCCTCAGTTGCTTGGGTTAGAGGCGTGGGCCACCGCGTGTGGCCATGACACGTGTGCTGAGAGATCATCAGGAGATTGAATCACACATATGAACATGCACGCAGTGCTGTGGTGTGAACTGATAAGTGCAGCCAATAAGAACGTGAGTTACAGGTTATAGATCAGAACAAACGTCCTCCATCTGGGAGCACCCACAGGGACGGCCACAGCCCCAGGGGCCAGTTGTCATGCTGTCAATCAAAGATGCCCGAGCCCTCCTGGCAGGGTCAGTGCTGGGCCTGCCTTTTCCAACAGTCAGGGAGCCCCTCCCCCTGCCGCCACGCTGGCCGGAGAGGAGGGAGCCCTCGGCCATGGAGGTACAAAGGCTCCAACTGTTGTCTGCCACCTGGAGCCCCCAACGTCAGACGTCAGGGGCTGCTTCTCTCTGCCTCACTCACCTCCTTATTACTAAAGAGCATCCGAGACGGTTTCCTTACCAGGGAAGTCGGAGAGACAACAGGAAGTGAAGGCAGGAACGTGGACGTGTCCAGCACAAGGTCCCAGGACCTGCCGCCATGGTCTGGGGCAACGCGACCCTTGGAAAAGGGTCAGGGACGAGAGGCTCCATTTCACTCCATTTCACTCCCAAATTCATCCTGATGTGAAAGATAAAAAGTCTCGTCCTCTCCCTACTTAATTGCCAAATGAACTCTGAGAACACACACATAGGAACAGTGGGTAAGCTGGACATGGCCAGCCCAGGACAGCGAGAGGACTGAGGTCAGGAGCTGGGATCCCGGCCGCACCCCCGACCCACCACGCGTCCCCGCGGGTTCGGCAGCCATGGTTGACGTGCCTGCGAGCAGAGGTCCCCCGTGTGCTCTGTGACGCAGCCCCTGCTGCTCCGTGGGGCGGCGTTTCTGACTGGGGCACACCTTTTGCCGATTTGTCTAGATTCCAATTGAAAGAATTACTCCCTAAGCATGATCTGAAAAGGTCCAGGTTGGAAGGAAGAGAGAGCTTAAAGGTGAGTGAAAGCAAGACGGCGCGATGGTTCTCTGCGTAAACGCCTCTGGTGACATCGTTACTGTCACAGCTGGACCAGGAGGGACTCCAAGGACGGCGTCTGGAATGGGACTGTTGGAGTGGCGTAGATCAGACGGAGCGCTGTGGCCTTTCCCCTTAATCCTGACTGGTGTTGAAATCGCTGCCCTGTTAAGAACGCGCACAGGGCAACCAGACCACAGGGTGAACCAGGTCCTCTCTTACCTCACTTCTTCAGGTGGCTTCCAACCTCAGGAGAGTGCAAGACTGGGATTCCTCCAATCCTCATGTCCCAAGCCCCAGGAAGAGGGCAGCCACAGCCCAGGAGGCTCCCTCTGCATCCCATTTCCAAATCCCAGGAGAATCTGATGGGCAGAGTTGGGTCAGGTGTCCACCCATCAGCTCAGCCACAGGAGGGCAACCGTGCGCGGTGGACACTGTGCCCAGAGTCCTAGATGGTAGCTTCTAGAAAACTCCAGCTCCAAATCCAAACCAAGCCCCATTTCCGAATGCTCGTGGCCACCACCAGGGGCGCCTGCCCTCTGAGCCCTGCCTGGAGAAGCCCACTCGCTGCCCGATTTAGACGGCGCTCAGCCAAAGCTGCTTTTCCAATGACAATTTCACTCTAACAGGACCCAGAACTTAGAAAGGGTCTTCGGACCCCATTGGGTAGCACTGTTGCTTAGCAGGGGCTTCTCTTGGGAGGGGATGTCCCCTGGTCAAAGGCCACACGTGCCCCGACCATGGCCCAACCAGGCGGAGGTGTGTAGAAGGGCTCACAGCCCTCAAGCACCACTGGACTCTAGGACCCGGAGCCCCTGTTTCCAGACTGGGCACCACGTGGTGTGCACATAACACCAG
Organism: Callospermophilus lateralis; assembly: GCF_048772815.1. NCBI lineage: Eukaryota > Metazoa > Chordata > Mammalia > Rodentia > Sciuridae > Callospermophilus > Callospermophilus lateralis. Next base: position 21,053,376 of record NC_135324.1, read on the forward strand.
GCCTGCGGGAGAGCCGGCTCTCGGCACACATCCACAGCTACTGCCCAGCTGTGCTTCTGCCTCGTCCTGCCGCCCTCCGCTGAGCCAGTGACACAGAGGCCAGGTGGATGTCCTGAGGGGGGAGGAGAGAGGAGAGCGGGTGGATAGGCCCAGAGCAAAGGCCTCCTGTGGTCTGTGTCGGTCAGCTGGGGCCACAACAGAAACCCAGCTGGGATACAAACACGGGAGGTTTTCTTCCCACAGCGCAAGGGTGGAGTTCAGGTCAGGCCAGCAGGTTGGAGCTAGGGCAGCCTGTCCTCCTGGACGTCTCACCACAGTCTCTCACCGCATCCTCACGCGGCCTTTCCTCTGTGCCTGAGACTCCAGTCCCATCACAAGGGGCCCCGTCCCCTGTGCCCTGAACCTGCTCCCTCTTTAAAGACCCACTTCCACACAGCCACATCTGGGGCAGGGCTTCAGCCACGGCACAGAGAGGAGTCAGGGACACAGTCCAGCCACACCATCGAGGCAGAGCTGGGGCGGAGTCCGCGTGGCTGCTGCCCACCCCGCGCTCTCCCTCTCATCACCTTCGTCTCCTGGTGCATTTCACCCGCTGCCTGCACACAGTGGGGCGCCAAGTTCCCTGTGGAGCTCCAGAGCAGCTCACCAGCCTCCGCCCGCTCTCCACGCCGGCCACCACGGCCACCACGTTCTGGGCAGTGCTGACGGGAGCCGCCCTGTGCCTGGTGGGATGCTCAGCAGGGTCCCTGCCCTCTACCCACCCTGAACCGTGTAGCACGCCCCCACCCCAAGTCCCGCAACCAGACACGTTGGCCAACGTCCCCGGGGGGAGTCACCCCGGCTGTGGCCACGGCCTCCTGGGGCCTCCTCCCCCTGGCTAGGAACAGTCCTCGGGGGTCAGCAGCTGAGGATCCTGAGGCTTACGGACCAGCTGGATCCGCGGGGCCCGTCCCCAGAGAGTCGCCTCCAACCAGGGGATCGGCATCCGTTGGAGGCCCTGGGAGACCCGGCTCCGTAGAGGACCATTGGTCCTGCTGCTTCTGCTGAGCAGCCGCTGAGCCAAGCACCGTCCTGAGGGTTGTAACATAAAATCACCTCCCACGGGAAAGGAGACCGACCCCGCAGGGGGACTACCACAGAGGTGCTAAGTATGTGGGGAGTCCCCTGAGGGTGGGGGGTGTGCTAAGGGGAGTAAAGCACACTGGAGTCAGAGCGGACAGGGGTGGCCTCCAGGAGGGAGACTGGAGGAAGCGGACTGTACATGGAAGTAGGGGAACAGCCTGTCAGAAATAGAGAATGGCTGCTGCAAAGGTCCTGGGGTAGGTGCATCTGGCTTGTTCAGGGAGTAGAAAGGAGAGTGTGTGGCCAAGTGAGGCCAAGGGAACAAAGGCCAGGATCCCGTGAGAGCTCAGAGGTGGTAGGGAGTCACGCCACATATGAGCTGGTGTAAAACGACCAGGACTGCCCACAGCAGGAGCCATGGGAGGGTTTTGAGCTGAGGCATGACTTGATTGACAAGGGAGGCAAGGTGTCTTTAGACTGGTGGCAAGGTTCCTAGACTGGCCCCAGGGAGTTCATGGGTGGCACTGCTTGGAGGGGTCCCAGCACAATGGATGGATAAAGGCCAGGAGGCGGGGCTTAAGAGGTTTGGGGGGAAGTGGACACACGAGCCCAGACACATGGGGAGGAGGTTTGGTGGAGAGTGGAAAGGCACCCCACAGCTGGAGGGCGAGGCGAAGTCACCGGGTGTCTTGGGGCAGTGCTACCGTGTCGGGGTGCTGGGTTCCTTGTCTCCGCCCGGCCCAGGACTGAACGGGCACACAGAGGGCACAGGCCGCAGGTTTACTGCAAAAGCAAGAGAGACTCAGAGACGGACTTCTCTAAGAGAAGGGCCCTGGGGCCGGGTCCTGCGGGCGTTGTTGCTTGTTCACTTTATGGGGGTCCCCGGAATTTCCTCCCTTCCTCTTCGCCTCCCCTGTCCACCTGGTCCTCTCTATGATTGGTTGGTGGCCCCCTGTCCACCCTCTGATTTAGTTTTTCTGTGGGATTCCGGGCTTAGGGGAACCAGTGTAGACTCGTGCATCTGATTGGGTCCCAGCTGTGTCCACCAGGAAGCTGACCTCACTGGAAGACCCTGTCCATACATGCCCCTTTTTAAAATTTTTTTAAGAGAAAGAGAAGAGAGAGAGAATGTTTTTAATATTAATTTTTTAGTTTTTGTGGACACAACATCTTTATTTTATTTTTATGTGGTGCTGTGGTGCCAGGCGAGCGCGCTACGCTTGAGCCACATCCCCAGCCCCATGCCCCTTTCTTCTGGCCCTGATCCGACCTCCTCCCTCGCCATCTGCCCTGCCCCGCTCTGCCCTGCTGCATCTCCCTCCAGAGCAGCAGGAGGCGCGGCAGGGCTGGGAGGGGTGCGGCATGTACGCATGCGCTGGCGGGCCCTGCAGCCCTGTGCGCATGCTCCGGTGGGCCTGCAGCCCTGTGCGCACGCGCGGGCGGCTCACGAGGAAAGGAGGCGGGCTGGGTGCACGTGGAAAGGAGCGCGGGCGCGGCCACGTGCTGACGAAGGCAGCTGCGGCTCCTCGAGGTATCTGGGCAGCGGGGGACCAGGAGGAGGAGGAGCGCGGTGCCCGCGGGCCGCAGGGTGAGTGCCGCCTGCCCCTGTGCTTTAGTGTCCCGGAGGGGAACGGCAAGGTCACCCAGGGGCCCTGCGGAGCCCTTTTGAGGCTTCGGGAGGCGCCAGGCCGCCCTGAGCCCCGGGCGGAGGCCGAGGAGGAGTGTGACCGCGTTGTGCATGTGCGGGGCAGCGGGCTGAGGCCTGAGGCCTGGGCCGAGGAGGACCCGAGTGACCAAGTGACCGCGCTGTGCGTGTGCGGGGCAGCGGGCTGAGGCCTGAGGCCTGGGTTAGGGCCGGGGCTGAGGAGGACCCGAGTGACCAAGTGACCGCGCTGTGCGTGTGCGGGGCAGCGGGCTGAGGCCTGAGGCCTGGGCCGAGGAGGACCCGAGTGACCAAGTGACCGCACTGTGCGTGCGCGGGGCAGCGGGCTGAGGCCTGGGAGGAGGACCCGAGTGACCAAGTGACCGCACTGTGCGTGTGCGGGGCAGCGGGCTGAGGCCTGAGGTCTGGGCCGAGGAGGACCCGAGTGACCAAGTGACCGCCTTGTGCGTGCGCCGGGGACAGCGGGCTGAGGCCTGGGAGGAGGACCCGAGTGACCAAGTGACCGCGCTATGCATGTGCGGGGCAGCGGGATGAGGCCTGGGCCGAGGCCGAGGCCGAGGAGGAGCGTGACCAGGTTGTTCGTGCGTCGGGACAGCGGGCTGAGGTCTGGGCCTGTCCCGGGGCCGACCTGAGTGACCAAGTGACCCCGTTGTGCGTGCGCCGGGGACAGCGGGCCGAGCCCCGAGGTCTGGGCGGCCTGCCTCACGCAGTCGCTTGGTGGGAGGGCCTCGCAGAGTGGAGGGGACTTTGGGGAGCTGTGGCCGGCGGGCTCACCCTGTGGACCGGTCCTTGCCTTCCCGGGCGTGCCACCAGGAGGCTGCTGGGGACTCCTCTTCCAGAAGGTACTATGGGGAGCAGCTGCTACGTGTGATGAGTGGTGTCCCCGGAGTTGCCGAACCCGTCTGAGACTGGGTGGCCTCAAACCCAGTGACCAACATACATAGAAAAGTCTGGAGGGTAAACATTCTTGCAGCAAATCACAGCAGGTACAGGTGCAGTTTTCGGAAATCGCGATGGCCAGGTGAGGACAGGCGACAGCTCCTCACGCCCTTCCTTGCCCTAGGAGGGCCCAGCGGTTTGCTGACCCTGTTGAAGGGCCTCCCGCCTCCAGGAGGAGAGGCCCAGTCCTGTGCACACAGACAAAGCTGATGGAGGAGAGCAGGCAAGGCTTGAGGTCCAAGGACTTAATTTGAAAATTATATGAAACATGCTTAAAAAGGGCGCTGAAGGTGTCGCTGTGCGTATCCACTTTTCGTGGTCACACTTCATACCGTGTATCTCCAAGTCAGCGTTTCCTTGGCCACCTGGCTCCGCCCAGGTGACGCCCACACGGCTGTTGTCCACCTGGGTGCCTTCTGGGGGATTCTGCTTCAGTGAGAAGCCACAGTTGTTCAGGATCAAAGCCAACAGATGACATGGCTATCAGATGGCAGATGTGGGTACTTGAAAAGGAGGTCTGGGGTTCTATTGGGGTCTCACATTAATTCTGCAAAGTTGAGATGGAAATAGCTCCAAGGAAGGCCACATTACTAGAGTGGCCCCCTACTGGTAGGATTTTCTACAAATTACAAGTAGCTTTATACTGATTTTCCATCACTTAATTTAAATTCACACAGACGAAAGTAAAATCAAGTGTAATCCCACTGCCAAGAGTGCCTGTGTTTTGCATTTCTGTGCATACGTGTTTTTAAAATGTCCTAGTTTTGTTTAAGGAGCCCTCCTCATGGGCGGACAGTGGCCTCTGGTTTCCTGGTATGAAATCCATACTCCTGTTGCCGTCATTCACAGTTCCGTTATTTACAAACAGGCCTGAGCCCCTCCCTTCCAGGTGACAACCCTCCTCTGTCTTTTTCTCTTGAGTTAACTGCTTTTGAAAGACGTGTGCCTTAGGGTTTCCATGGTCACCATTTGTTGGACTTCAAGAAAAGCACAAAGTTCATAGAAAATGTGCTCCACGCTCAGCCTCACTCTGGAGGCAGAGACCCTGATCTCATATTGTCCTGTTGGCCAGGAGAGGACAAATTCACGTATTCCCTGTTGCTCACCAGAGCTGCAGCCTCCGTTCCCGTGGGAACCTGGAGCACACTCAGTCCTCTGTCTGGGTGGTGCTGGCTGCCCTGAGCACACCGCTGTCCAGCCACTGCCATAGGTAGAGTGTCTGCATGCCTATTGTCTTCACCACCCCCTGCCTTCTGCATGCAAGAAGGCTGAGTTGTGGGCACGGAGGGCAAGGTCCTGTGGCCACAGGGAGGTAATGGCAGCCCACGCTGAGCTGAGGACCCAGAGTCCCCCATGAGTGTGTCCAGGGACCTGAAAACCACCTTCAGGGAGCATGTCCCTCGAGCCCCCAGCTTCAGTGTTGGAAGTGACTTTGTGGTGGCCACCTAGGACAGCTGTGGCATCCACACACAGTCCATGCTCTGCACATTTTCCAGAAGTAGCGGAGGCAGCAGGGCAGTAGGGTTGAGCTGTCCCTGTGGGAATGTGGCAGTGATGGGGCTGTAGACAGGGCTTCTGTGGTGTAGGGTTCTGGCCTCACCCTGGCTGAGGGGGACAGCTGCACTGCTGGTGAGCAGAGCGTGGTTCCTGCTGAGCCCCTGTTTCCCAGGGGCCGCGGCTCTTCACTCTGAACCCCAGGCCCTGGCAGCAGGGGCCCTCCGTGGTGCCTGTGCACATACACTCTAGTGCTCCAGGGCCGGGCCTTTAGGAGCTGAGGCACCGTGAAGACCCCTTCACTCCCAGATCCCTGTGACCTACTCAGGGAGACTCTGTCACTCAGAGTAACAGGCTTATTGGGGATCCCAGGGAGGTCTCCCAGAGTCATGACCAGGGGCTCCTTTTGACTTCTGTTATTCCATTTTGTTTCTTGATGAAGTGAGTTCCTCTTGCTCTCTGTGTGGGGGTTGGGGGGCTTCAGACTTTTGGAAGGGAGGGAAGAGGGAACTGTGTCCATGTGTGGGTCATGAATATGACCCCTCCAAAGCTGTGACTCCAAGTCTGGTGCATGGATTTATTCATCAACTCCCCGCAGACTTAATGGGACTCACACCGGTAAATTATAACACAGAACGTTTATTAAAAAAAACCAAGGGCCAGATTTCCACTAGGGATGCTCACAACCAAATTAATTTTTTTCCTTAGGCCTATCTTAGATAAACATGCGGAAGGAGAAAGTCACCATCTAGCTTCACGGGAAGGCCAGCAGCACCCTGGTACCTGTTCTTCCTGTGGGCTTCTCGAGCTCCTCTGGAGGTCGCGTTTAAAACTCAATCCCAGGGTGGTTTTTAGCAATGCGAGACTTTCAGCAACGGCATAAAAGTCGCCTTAACGCATGTTGTGTGCACGCTGCCCCGGGGTCTCCCCGATCTGCACCCCTCTGTAACGCTGCTTTGAGAACTGTTGGACCTATGATGGCCTTGGGTGCTGTCTGCTCATGTTTTGGGTTTTCAGATTGGAAGAGGAGCTCTGTTGCCTAGCAGCCTCCCATGCTCAGGATGGGTCCTACAGCAAGATGTGTTTTGTCCCCAAATGTGGGTGACACTGGGGGAGGATCCAGGCCTGGGCTGGTTCTCCCTTTCACCACTCCTTCCCGGTCACGCGTTTTCCTAGCGCTGTGCCTAGACCGGCCGCGGTGGGTGGTGTCCACAGGAGCAAGGCCCTGTCTTCACATGCAGTGGCACAGTGCCTGTGCGGTTTCCCGGCAGCCCCTTGGGCTCCGTCTGTGTGGCCATTTACCAGGACTGGTTACTACAGGCAGGCTCCTGGGGCCTCTCCCTGCTCCTGGTCCTGGATCTTCAGGATAAGACCTGAGAAATGGCACTCTTCTGCTCAGACAACGATTGTAATTAAAAAGTAGTTAACTGTGTAAAATGTCACACAGGCTTTGCATGCTGCATGAAAACCTAAGACAATGAGTATGTGCAGTGACAGGGAGTTATTTGAAAATTTCTCCATAAACCAAATGCACAAAAGAAATTGAATTGACAGAACCAGGTTGCAAACCCCAAGGCTGCAGATTCGCACTCCCCACTGATGCAGCCCCCCCGCCCCCGTTCTCATCCCCAGCCCCCTGCCTCAGCTGTGCACCCCTTGCTCTGGGCAGCAAGCCCCCTCCAGCCCTGCATGGTGAGCAGCCAGAGTGAGCATCTTGACCTAGGTCCTGGACAGATCTCCAACCCAGAGTCATGAGTGGGATAGTTCATGTTTCCACATATTCCCCACAGAGGCAGCTCCTGGCCTATCTTCTGAGCAGGACAGGCTCCCAGCTGGACTGGATGTCAGCAGGCAGGGACCTGAACCTGAGAGAGCTGGCCACAGCCTATGCTTCTGTCCGAGCTTCCTTCCCTGGAGGGCAGAGCTGGGCCGTGTGGATCACGGCACAACTGGACGCCTACTAGAAGAGACAGAGGGGAGGTGCCTGTGTAAACGCTAGGAGCTCTAAGGCTTAATTCCTTCTGCACGGCGACGATGGGTTTCCTGCCTCAGAATGCGTGGTCCCCAGGTGTTCACAGGACGTCAGGTGTTGCTCTGTCTCCGAGTGCAGGCCTTCCCTCTTCCATCAGCTGCGACTCCCTGGAGGGCCAGGGCTCCGCGTTCCACAGGCTCAGGTGGCCACTGACTGTGGCTGTTATGGAGTGGTATCCGCTTTCTGCCCCACCGGAGGCACCCGAGGTGGGGAGAAGGGGGGTTCAGGGCTGAATCCAGTGGAAGGTGATTCCTGGACACTGAGATGAACATACTGATGTCCATCTAGGCACCAGAGTGCCTGACCACATCTCCTCCATGCACTCATGCCAGTCCTGACATTCCAGAAGACTCCTCAGGAGGGCGACTCCCTCCCCTGTCCCCCCAGGGGAGGGGCTGGACACAGTGGAAGTCGCAGAACCTGTCACCAGTGTGTCACGCACAGGAGACACAGGCAGACCCGTTCTCACCTCCCCTAGGGAGACACTGCTCAGACCCCCACTGCAGACATGCCGTCCCTGTTACCCGGGTCCAGCCACGAGGCCTCTGGGCTGCCCCCAGAAGTAGAGCTGCTCTGAAGGGAACGTGTCCTGATGAACTATTCAGTTTGCGGTGACCAGTTCTGGAGAACTGGCTCTGGTGTTCAGAGTGGCTCCTGAGCCCCAAAGGCAGAAATGCGGCCACGCCAGAGCAGGACTGAGATGCCGTGTTAGAGTGTCCAAGGGCTGCCCTTCCCAGACCCGCCTTGGGGGTTGGCTGAGACGGGCGCTGTGAAGTCTGTGGCACGGGGAGTCCCAAAATGGGGCCGCTGAGGTTGGTTGCAGCCCCTGAAAACTTTGCTGACGTGACAGTTGTGGTGGAGACTAAGGATGTCATGAATTGGGACCGAGGAAAGGTGGATGCACAGGACCCACATCCATGCCAAGGGCGTGCACTGGGCAGGCTGCCGATGGGAGCCTGGGTTTGGATCTGTGTGGGTCTCACACAGGCCTGTCTCCTATGGGCCGTGCACAAGCCAGAGGCCTGTTTCCTTCCTCAGAAAAGCCTCTGCCAGGCCACAGAGCCCTGGTGGAAGGGAGCGCTGTCTAGTTCTGGGGCCCCTGCCTATCTGGGTCGAGCTGTGACAGTAGGTAGAGCTGTGCTGGGGTCTGCACGGGCAGGTTCTCCGTGATGAATCTCTGTTTTCCTCCGGGATGAGACACGATTCTGTTGTCTCACCTGTACAAGGGCGATAACTGGACTCAGTGCAGCCCCAGAATGAATTTGGGGAGCTACACTGTGAATACCAAGGTCAGTGGAAGAGGCTACATGAGACATTATTTTAGAATGATTCATAGTTTGCAACATTTAAATTTTTACCTATTACAAAAGCAGCCCTGGAATCAAATCAAACCCTATGAAGGCAGTTCTTTTTCACCCCTTCCTGTGACGACAGCAGCCTGCCAGGTGCGGATTTGTGATGCAGTTAACTGGATGTGGCACACACTGCCAGGAGCCCAGCGTCCCATTTCCATTTCCTGAACTGCCTGCAGGGAGAGTCTCAGAGCCCATGGATGAAATCTCAGGCACTAATGTGCTTTTTGTTTTAGTAACTGGTAAAAACGGGTTTGGGCAGGTTAGAAATGTTTCATGAAAAGATCTGCCACAGGAGTCCACCATCTGGAAGGGGAGGGCAGTCTTCCAAGGCAAGCACAGGACCCTTCCCTCCCCTGTCCATCAACGCACCCAAGTCCTAGCACTTGTCAAGTGTGGTTTGTGAACAACCTAGTGGACCCACAGTGTGGGACAGGTATGCCATTCAGCACTTGGTTACTGATACCGATCTGTAGAACCAAATGCATGCGTGGTGTTAGGGATGATTCTGAGGGTGACTCCCTGTTGACTCTGACAGAGCAGTTAGGCAAGGTCGCAATGCCAGGCAACGGGCCAAGCCGCAGAGAAGGACTCCAGGGGACGTGGTCCCATGAGAAGGCTTTGGTCCTCCAAGGCCCACTTCTGGACCTTGTTGACGAATGTTGGCTTTATATAAGCAGGTGCTGCCTGAATATCTATGTGCTACACTGAGTACAACCTCACTCTACAGGTCTCCATGTCCCTTCCTGGCCACTGAGAGCTGGGCTCCCATGACCAAGGCACAGGACGAGGCCGGGGTGCTCCCGGCGCCCACCGCAGCAGGGGACTGACCTCCCTGCTTCCCTCAGGGGTATTAAGGAAGGCCCCTGCTCCTCTCTGACCTGGTATGTCCCAGTTCTCCAGTTCCCCGTCTGCTGGGTCTTCCCGAGGTTCCAGGCCGTCACCTGGAGCTGTAGACAGAGGAGAGGGGACCTGGGAAATGCCCTCTGGGCTGACATGTGGGAACCCGTTTCCGAAGGAAACCTGCCTACAGATGGGATGCGGCTGTGTGAATCAAGACGTCAGGCAAATCCAGATCAAGTGCAAGGAAATGTCTTTGAAATAACAGTATTTGTGATTTATTCTCATCTCCCGCATTTCAAGCTAATTATCTTTGTTTGAGGTGAAAAACTAAAAAGACTTAATCTGTTTTTGAAGTTCATCCCCATCAAATTAGGCAGAATATATATGTGGCTTCCTGTGGATGGCACCGGGATCCAGCAATTATTTAAAAATTAATAGCGCCTGCCTTTGGAGTCCTTCACTCTTTGACAAACCTCACCATTTACCGGTTCCTGAGAGGTTTGTAATTGTTCTGACTCCCTAAGGAACAGCTTGTGTGCAGCAGGCTAGACACCTCAGTTAAGATGGAGAAGGGGCGACTGCGGCTTTCCCTTGTGGGGTGGTTTTAGGCGCAGTAGGTGACGTGTGCGACGCCTTCTTGGGCAGGTGTGGGGGGCTGCAGTTGGGTTCTGGATTAGTCAGACATGGCATGCACTAGGTGCTCCGTCTTCCACTGACTTGGGCCAGGTCCTCGCCCTGCCGCCTGGGCCATCGCAGCAGTGACCCAGGAAGAAGATCTAAGTCCTGGCGTGCAGTCAGCAGGCTGCCGTCGCTGTGGTCCTGTCAGTCCAGGACGGTTCTCCCTGATCAGGAAGGTGGAGGAGGCCAAAGCACAGACACCCGCGTGTCGGCAGGCCGAGTGTCTAGGACACTGTGCCCCCTCTGGACCTGTGCACTGGGGCGTGTCCCTGTTGGCAGAGAGCAGGATGAGAGCCGTGCTGAATGCCCATGGTTGCAGCTGCCCTGGTCAAGCCAGGATTTTAACTAAGGTTGTCCGGGTGGCTCCCCAGGCTCGTACCCAGAGCTGTGCATTGAGGGCTGCCTGGTGGTGCCCTCTGGGGTGTACAGACAGGACATAGTGAAGGGAATGGAGGCAGCGGGGCTCCCAGGGGCTCTGCAGCTTCACAGGTCCACCTGGGCAGGAGCCCAGCTGGCCTTCTGACTCCTGCCACGGGCTCTGCGCTCTCCTAGGTGACCCTGGAGCTCTTGGAACTCAATGCGTGTGTTTCCAGGTCCAGACGTCTCTGTGTTTAAGCTGTTTGTCCTCCATAGCGGGAGGAGTGGCCTTTACTCTGAAGCACAGCTGGGTGGTCAGCCTTATCAATGGGTTCTACAGATGGAAAACTCTAAAAAATGATCACACCCACTGAGCGTGTGCAGACACGTCTTATTCTAGTGACAGTGCTGCTTGGGAACACTGAGGACTGTGGACACGCACGAGCCTTGCCCTAGGTAGGCAAGCCACCCAGGGATGACCTGGAGGACGCACAGGCGCAGAGGTGACGTGCCGCTCTGTGTAGGGACGGAGTGCTGGGAGGAACCTGGGGCCAAGATGGCTGCATACCTCATGCTTTCCAGGGGGCGTCCTCTCCTGTGAACTCGTCATACGGCTGCCTGCATCTTCCTAAGAGACATGGAGACGTGGAAGTTCACATCTGTGGAGACTGACACTCCCCCGCCCCGTCCCCAGGAGCTGTGTCCTGAAAAACAAAGTCTCCCAGAAAACCAAGGGGAGGGGACACACACTGCTCCATGCCAAGCCAGTGACCTTACGGAAAAGGGACCCAGGAATCAGCATGCCCCCTTGGCTCAGGGCCCTCCGTGGAGGGACTCTGTAGGGCTCCCAGGACAGTCCTGGCTATGGGGTCGCCCTCTGTCTAAAACCCCCTCCTGTGTGACAGGCCATGGCTGTGGAAGATGTGACCAATGGGCCATGGGTTAAGAGGCACACAGAACCTCTATCCTCTTTGCAACTTCCTGAAATTATTATTTTTTCAAATGCTTAAAGGAAGAAGCCCAAGTGAATGGACTGGCGAGAAAGGCCGTGAACATGCCCCCGGTTACTCAAAAGTCAGGTTCCCTGAGAACAACCTGGCTCTCCCCGAAAGAAAATGAAATGCTGGAGGTTCTCATGGCCAGATCAACTGCACGTCCTCCGTACCCAGGGCTCTCCGGGCAGACTCAGGCAGACGTGCCTGGGGAGGGACGCCACGGGAGGATGGAGACTGGCGGTGAGCATCTGACCTCCCTTAGCCAGCAGAGTGTTCTGAACAGAGCACAGAGGCAGCTCCAGCAAGGACCGGTGCCAGGGATCAGGTCAGAGGGAGAGGGAACGCCCTCCGCTTCCTGCCCCTTCCTGTCTGAGGCCGCCCTCACGTGTTCGTGGACAGCCTAAAACGTCCCTGTGATCACGCTGTCCACGTCAGCGGGCATCTCACTACGAGGTCTCCCTGTGGCCCACCCGCGGGAGGCCACGAAACAGCTTGGTTTCGCATCTGTAGTTTATTCCACAGGTCAGATGGAAGACAGGCCGCCTCCTCGGGCGTGGATGCTCAGTTCCTCTGGAGCACTGGAGGGAGTGATGGTCTCGTTGGAGGGACCCTTTCTCTAGTGCTAACTGTGGATCAACAAAGGAAGCCCTGCAGTTTTGGAGGTCAGATCAGAGAGCAGTTGGCCCTCACACTGCCCCCAGCTGCAAAACGAGAAGAGATTCCCCTGGCTGTGCCTGACCCTCCTTCCGCCTTGTGCCATTCTGCTGAGGCAGCAGCTGGGCAGCTGGGATGCAGTCCCATTAGACTTCAGGACACGCGCCTCCTCGTGTGAGCAGCCTTTCTGACTGCACTTCACGCAGTGTCTTGCTGCTGGAACCAATTAGCATCTTATCAGATTGTTAGTTAAGTAGTTCTAAGAACGTCTCTTCCCAGTCTGACGTGATTACGAATTTTATGATAGCTTTGGGCTCCCAATCTCATTTTGATCTCTGCACACCACCCTGATGAGGTTTCACTTTCCTCCATTCTCCAAGGCCTTGGGTGGCTGGTGGCTTACTGACATTCGCCCTCAGGTTGCAAGAGAGCAGGTGGGAGCATGAGCAGAGGGCGGGGCCCAGGGCTGTGCTGAGCCTTCAGGAGGCTTTGCGTTCTTCCAGGACTCAGGGCCTCGTCTGTGGTGCACACACATGGTGGGTGCTCAGGACCTGTGCACCCGCCTCTCTAGACACAACTGCAGCAGAGCAAAGTGGCCTCAGGCTTGCTTCACAATGGGCAGCGTGGGCGTCAGAGGGAGCAGATAGTTCCTAGGGCTCTGTAAAGCTCTTTCCAGACGTCCTGACATGTGCATCCTCTGAGCTGGCGAGACTGGAGACCACCACCTCAGGGAGCTTTGACAGTCAACAGAAGGCCACTTCTGGCTAGCAGGATTGTCCCATGAGCCTGGGGTAACGCCACGTGCAAGTCAACATAACCAAGGGAGACCACCTGGAAGGTGAAGGTGCTGGTGAGCCAAGAGGCGCGTCTGCCTGTCTCGTTGGTACTGGAGGGCTGTGACTCAGGAAGGTGCCTAGGTGGCCACGCAGGGAGGCAAGTGCCTTAGTAAAAGAATTTAGCTCTTCAGCTTCCTGGGAGAAGAGGGCATGCTGATCCCCACAGGGCCACGACGGGGCACCAGGTTTGGATGGGGAAGCAGGAGTCGGGGAACCCAGACCAGAGCTTTCCTCCGAGCGAGGCAGGGCAGGGTAAAGTGCCTAGAACTGGCTGGTCTGAACGGTAAACAGCAGGCGTAGGAGAAATGTGGGCATCGCCCAACCTCCTTGAGGCTCGAGTCCAGGGCTCTTGGCTGAGGTCGGTGTTAATGGATCAAGAGTAACGTATTAAAAAGGGGCCTTTGGATAGAAACGCAGCTCCAACAAGGCCCTGCGTGTGTGGGTTGGTGAGAGTGTTGTGGCTAGAGCCCTCTTCCTCCCTTGGAGCCCATTCCGTGTCTGCGGTTCAGTGTTTATGGCCACATTATAGAACATAACAACCTTGGTGACCAGACTCAGGGACACGGAGCAGCTGTGGGAAGGTGGACTGGTACAGCGCCTGCAGACAGCCGGACAGCTTTCCTGACAGTTAAACAGGTCGCTCTCCTGGCACCCGGGAACCTACTCCATGGGAAGGAGGACTTGAAGTCCCATGTGCTGTCGAGACGGCAGGCTCATGCCTTTTCCTGAATGTGGACCTGTATTCTGTTTCCTTTTGTGATCAAAGGGAAATGGATGTTGGTCCTTGTCATCATCTCCCAGGTCCTCAGGCTCAGTCCGCTGTGTTTCAGTCTGTTTTTCTTTCTGTTGTTAACTGGATGACTTCTGCTCATCTGTCTTCAAGTTGACTGGTGCTTTCCTATCTCATTTTAATTCTGCTATTCAATGAGGGTATTTTAAAATTAAAAAAAAATTCAGTTTTAAAATTTCAATTTGATTCTTCTCTAGATCTTCCTTTTGTTGCTGAGATAGTCTGCATTTTGTTTCCAGAAGGTTCATGATTACCTATTGGAGTATTTTTATGACACCTGTTTTAAAATACTCATCCCCCCAGCCATGACCTCTGTGTTACCTTGGTGCATCTGTCCGTCAAATGTATGGATTTGAGTTGGGACTGTCCTGTTTCTTGATGTAATGAGTTTGGACTGTGTCGTGGACATTTTGAACAATCTGTTCTGAGACGCACTCCTATTTAAATCTTGTGTTTTAGATGTAACATGCACATCTGGCTTACTGGGGTGGGTCGTGGTTCAAAGGTCAGTTTACTTTGAAGCCTCGGGGGTTCTCATCTCTACTTGGGTGCCGTTGTAGATGACAGGATCCCACCCCTCAGCCCCCTGAGTGACAGCTGGGTGGGGATCACACAGGGTCTCCTGCCCAGATACAGCTGGAGGGGAGGGAGTCCTCTCTTCCTGAAGGGTGGATCTGCCCATGTGGCAGGGGAGCGGGGTGCACCTAGTGCCCACAGGGGGCAGCACACCTCTTGTTCCTAATAGGGCGGCGGCTCCATGGTCCTTCCTGCCTGGAGGGACTCAGACTGGACACTGAGGCAGGGGCCGTGTGCAGGGTGCTGTACCTGCTTCGTCTTGTTCATCCCAAGAACAGGCAGGTGTCCATTAATGGTCTCTGTACTGTTGGGGTGCACTGTTCCCAGTGATTCTGTCTGCATCTTCTGACATTGCTCAGTAGCAGGACTCTCTAGCACCCAGACTCGGGATGTAAGAGACAAGTCCCCCGCTTGTCTGAGTGTCCTGTGCTGGGTGACTTTGGTGCTTTCTCCAGAGACTCTTATTGTGGCTAGCAGGAGTGAAATAGAATAGATTTCACCCCCAAATGGCAGTGTAGCCAGTGTCCTCCGGACAGTCACCGGGATTTCTGAATTTGTTCTTATGAACAGTACTGAGGCCAGGGGCCTCCTAAGATAAATTCCCACAAGCAGACACTTGAGTCGGGAGGTATTCCTGTACACCACTGCATGCCTGCAATTCCTGTTATTTTTATTCTTAATGTTGGACAGATTGATAGAGGAAAGTCTGTTCAGTCTGCACTGCTCGTTAGAAACTGCAGACTGCAGCCTCTCAGTATTTCTTCTTCTGTGGACCATCATGCCTCTCCTACTGAGGGTTTACCTGAGGTTGCAGGTGTGCCACAGCTTGGGTGCAGGGTGCTAATGTTCTCAACACTGTTTTCAGTTTGACCTTGGCTTGGGTCTGTGTGGGTTTGTCATGTACCAGGCTCAGTTTTCATGTAGGCACGCCTGTTGGTTTTTACAAACGTCTTCCATTGGGCGGAGCTGCGTTCCGGGCCTGCTCCAGGTCTGAGCAGGTCCACTCGCTTCTGACGCCTTTTGTAGTTGATAGTCCAGGAGGGAAGAGAGAGACCCACACAGCTGTGCCTGAGCCCCAGGGAGACGGCAAGGCAGGGTCTCCTAGACCACACTTTGCCTAATCAGAGGGGAACAGCCCTCCCAAACACAGGGCCCCTCTTGAACAGGCCTGGGCTACCCTCTGCCCGTCAAGGCCCTGCACCCGGGCTCTCTGTGAGTACAGTGTTTTCCCTGGGGACGTCAGACACAGCGTGGCGGAAAGATGCGACCCCCTAGTCGCTAGTCTTAGTTATGGCTCTGAGTCAGGAGAGACAGTGACTGGCACCGTGTGTGGCAGCTGCAGGTACCAGTTTCCTGACGGGCAGTTTCCAGAATCGTCTCTGACTTTTGCTCAAACTGAAAATGGGTTGATGCATGTTTCTTTAAGAATGATTTTTAGTTCTCTGTCAGAATCACAGTTCTCATAAATAGTTAAGTACTCCAAAGTTCTGTCCTGACACCTCCTCCAGCCCACGACACACTCTGGATGGGTGGGGAGAGATTGTGGGTCCCTTGTGATGGTCTTACACTTCAGTTATTGCAGTGCTGAAACATCAAGGGGATTTCTGGAATTTTCCATAACGTCTGTGAATGGTCCACACAACACTGAAAGTTCAGTTCTTTACATGTAGCAGAGCGAGGTGAGCAGGAAATGCAAAGTGGTCAGGCAAGTTCAGAGACAGAAGCTGAACCCCCAGAGCAGTGTCCATTCAGAAGTAGAGGGCAAAGTTCACCTACTGGCTTCCTGTCTTGATCATTAATTACAGTTATTTGATTAATAATTGTGTCTTGAACTATTTTGATAACTGCTCATTAAGAGAATCAAAGCTAACAATGAAAGGAAGGGTCAGATCCCTCATCCACAGAGCACAAGACCCAAATGAAGAGCATCAAAGACGGCTCTCTGACATTCCCAGGGGTGAGTGGTCTGTGAATACTGATGGTGCTGAGCCGGCAGGGAGGGCTGAGGGAGAGCCTGCAGCGCAGCCTGGTGCACAGCCACCCATACTGCCAAGGCTGCCCAGCGCCTCAGTGACCGCCCGTCAGTCGCTCACAGCACCATGTCCAGTGTCTGTTTCCAAGATGGCTTTGTAACTTGGAACACTGGTGTCCCCCAGGTGGCTGCTGGATGGCGCGTGCATCTTGGGGCCACCGCCTTAGTAACACGTGCCCCATGTTACTTACAGGGAGGTTCCCCCTCCCGCTGCGGGGCTGTCACCCGCCACTCACCTGTCCTGAGACGGCCATGGTGTTTCCAGCACTCTGTAAACGGAAGCCGAGGCTGCAAAACCGCCCTCCTGAGCTGCCTCCAAGCCCATCTTTACTTTCCCAGAGTCCTGACCAGCGTTGGAGGGGGGACATGTGTCCCCAGAGCTCCTCCCTCCTGCCCTGCTCCCTCCCTCTGCTCCGCGGTCTTCCTTCTGTGCACTGTGTATCTGTAAATGAATGCTCTCAGGCACATAGGAAGGTGACGGTCCTGCGGAGCATTCGCACGCAGGGCTTGCTTTGGCCCATTTCATTCCACATCCCTCCCCTCTCCCCTGCTGTCCTCCACTGATCCCCCTCGGTGGTCACAGTGACCCCTTGGCTCATGACTTTGCTCTGGCTTCTGCCTATGACAGGGAACATTCGACCCGTGACTTCCTGAGTCGGGCTTACTTCCCTCCACTTGCCACCAAACACCATGGTTTCACTCTTCCTGAAGGCCGAGCAGGACTCCCTGGTGCATGTATGGCCATTTCCCTCATCTGTCCCTGTCGGTGGCTCTGGGCGGGCTGCACAGCTTGGCTTTGAGAGATGCACACATCCCTGTGGCTGTGCCAGTCTGCAGTCCCACCAGCAGGGCACGGGGGACTTTCCCATCCTGGCCAGCACTGGTTATTACCCTATCCTTGATCATTGCCATTGACTGGAGTGAGAGACACCTTAATGCCACTTGGATTTGCATTTCCCTAGTGGCAGAGAGTTGGACATTGGTTCACGTTCGTTGGCCATTTGTATTTCTTTTGAGAAATTTTTGGAAAAAAGCGTCAGTTTACTTCTTCTGTCCATTGATCAGTTGGGTTGTTATCTGGTACTCATTTTTTAAAGTTGTTCCCATATTCGGAACATTAATCCCCTGTTGGGAGGCGGCTGACCTCCTGCCCACTCCACCCCCTCCCTGTTCTCATTAAGGCCCAGGTTTAGGGAAGGTGTCTACTTCTTTTCATAAAAAGTGACCACACGCATCCTTGTTAAAGGCACAGGTTTTGCTGAGGTTTGTAACAGAGAACTCCAGGAACAAAGCTGAGGTTTAGATGGGGCCTGTCCCTGTGGAAGTATAGGACCATCTCCGCAAACTTGGGAGGTGCCCCTGGGAAGCTGGAGGTGGCCAGGAATTCAGGCCCTTAGGGTGGCTTTTAGAGAGCACCACTCCCTGCCCACGCTTATTCCTCCCTGTCCCTCACAGGGCTCTGTGACCTCCTCTATCCCTCCCTATCCCTCACCAGGGGCTGTGACCCCCTCGTCCATCCCTCCTGTCCCTCACCAGGTGCTGTGACCCCCTCCTCAATCCCTCCATGTCCCTCACCAGGGGCTGTGACCTCCTCCTCCATCCCTCCTGTTCCTCAGCAGGGGCTGTGACCTCCTCCTCCATCCCTCCTGTACCTCACCACAGGCTGTGACCTCCTCCTCCATCCCTCCTGTCCCTCACCAGGCTCTGTGACCTCCTCCTCCATCCCTCCTGTCCCTCACCAGGGGATGTGACCTGCTCCTCCATCCCTCCTGTCCCTCACCAGGGGCTGTGACCTCCTCCTCCATCCCCCCTGTCCCTCACCAGGCTCTGTGACCTCCTCCCTCCATCCCTCCTGTCTCTCACCAGGGGCAGTAACCTCCACCTCCATCCCTCCTGTCCCTCACGAGGGGCTGTGACCTCCTCCTCCATCCCCCCTGTCCTTCACCAGGGACTCTGACCTGCTCCTCCATCCCTCCTGTCCCTCACCAGGGGCTGGGATTCCTCCTCCATCCCTCCTGTCCCTCACCAGGGGCTGTGACCTGCTCCTCCATCCCTCCTGTCCCTCACCAGGGGCTGTGACCTCCACCTCCATCCCTCCTGTCCCTCACCAGGGGCTCTGTGACCTCCTCCTCCATCCCTCCTGTCCCTCACCAGGGGCTGTGACCTGCTCCTCCATCCCTCCTGTCCCTCACCAGGGGCTGAGACCTCCTCCTCCATTCCTCCTATCCCTCACCAGGGGCTGTGACCTCCTCCTCCATTCCTCCTGTCCCTCACCAGGGGCTGTGACCTGCTCCTCCATCCCTCCTGTCCCTCAACAGGCTCTGTGACCTCCTCCTCCATCCCTCCTGTCCCTCACCAGGGGCTGTGACCTGCTCCTCCATCCCTCCTGTCCCTCACCAGGGGCTGTGACCTCCTCCTTCATCCCTCCTATCCCTCAACAGGCTCTGTGACCTCCTCCTCCATCCCTCCTGTCCCTCACCAGGGGCTGTGACCTGCGCCTCCATCCCTCCTGTCCCTCACCAGGGGCTGTGACCTCCTCCTCCATTCCTCCTGTCCCTCAACAGGCTCTGTGACCTCCTCCTCCATCCCTCCTGTCCCTCACCAGAGGCTGTGACTCCCTCCTCCATCCCTCCTGTCCCTCACCAGGGGCTCTGTGACCTCCTCCTCCATCCTTCCTGTCCCTCACCAGGGGCTCTGACCTCCTCCTCCATCCCTCCTGTCCCTCACCAGGGGCTGTGGCCTCCACCTCCATCCCTCCTGTCCCTCACCAGGGACTCTGACCTGCTCCTCCATCCCTCCTGTCCCTCACCAGGGGCTGTGGCCTCCACCTCCATCCCTCCTGTCCCTCACCAGGGACTCTGACCTGCTCCTCCATCCCTCCTGTCCCTCACCAGGGGCTGGGATTCCTCCTCCATCCCTCCTGTCCCTCACCAGGGACTGTGACCTGCTCCTCCATCCCTCCTGTCCCTCACCAGGGGCTCTGACCTCCTCCTCCATCCCTCCTGTCCCTCACCAGGGGCTGTGGCCTCCACCTCCATCCCTCCTGTCCCTCACCAGGGACTCTGACCTGCTCCTCCATCCCTCCTGTCCCTCACCAGGGGCTGGGATTCCTCCTCCATCCCTCCTGTCCCTCACCAGGGGCTGTGACCTGCTCCTCCATCCCTCCTGTCCCTCACCAGGGGCTGTGACCTCCACCTCCATCCTTCCTGTCCCTCACCAGGGGCTCTGTGACCTCCTCCTCCATCCCTCCTGTCCCTCACCAGGGGCTGTGACCTGCTCCTCTATCCCTCCTGTCCCTCACCAGGGGCTGAGACCTCCTCCTCCATCCCTCCTGTCCCTCACCAGGGGCTGTGACCTCCTCCTCCATCCCTCCTGTCCCTCACCAGGGGCTGTGACCTCCTCCTCCATCCCTCCTGTCCCTCACCAGGGGCTCTGACCTACTCCTCCATCCCTCCTGTCCCTCACCAGGGGCTGTGACCTCCTCCTCCATCCTTCCTGTCCCTCACCAGGGGCTGTGACCTGCTCCTCCATCCCTCCTGTCCCTCACTAGGGGCTGTGACCTCCACCTCCATCCCTCCTGTCCATCACCAGGGGCTGTGACCTCCACCTCCATCCCTCCTGTCCCTCACCAGGGGCTGTGACCTGCTCCTCCATCCCTCCTGTCCCTCACCAGGGGCTGTGACCTGCTCCTCCATCCCTCCTGTCCCTCACCAGGGGCTGTGACCTCCTCCGCCATCCCTCCTGTCCCTCACCAGGGGCTGTGACCTCCTCCTCCATCCTTCCTGTCCCTCACCAGGGGCTGTGACCTGCTCCTCCATCCCTCCTGTCCCTCACCAGGGGCTCTGACCTCCTCCTCCATCCCTCCTGTCCCTCACCAAGGGCTGTGACCTCCACCTCCTTCCCTCCTGTCCCTCACCAGGGGCTCTGACCTCCTCCTCCATCCCTCCTGTCCCTCACCAGGGGCTGTGACCTTCACCTCCATCCCTCCTGTCCCTCAACAGGGGCTGTGACCTCCTCCTCCATCCCTCCTGTCTCTCACCAGGGACTGTGACCTCCTCCTCCATCCCTCCTGTCCCTCACCAGGGGCTGTGACCTTCTCCTCCATGCCTCCTGTCCCTCACCAGGGGCTGTGACCTCCTCCTCCATCCCTCCTGTCCCTCACCAGGGGCTGTGTGACCTCCTCCTCCATCCCTCCTGTCCCTCACCAGGGGCTGTGTGACCTCCTCCCCCATCACTCCTGTCCCTCACCAGGGGCTGTGACCTCCTCTTCCATCCCTCCTGTCCCTCACCAGGGGCTGTGACCTGCTCCTCCATCCCTCCTGTCCCTCACCAGGGGCTGTGACCTCCTCCGCCATCCCTCCTGTCCCTCACCAGGGGCTGTGACCTCCACCTCCATCCTTCCTGTCCCTCACCAGGGGCTGTGACCTGCTCCTCCATCCCTCCTGTCCCTCACCAAGGGCTGTGACCTCCACCTCCTTCCCTCCTGTCCCTCACCAGGGGCTCTGACCTCCTCCTCCATCCCTCCTGTCCCTCACCAGGGGCTGTGACCTTCACCTCCATCCCTCCTGTCCCTCAACAGGGGCTGTGACCTCCTCCTCCATCCCTCCTGTCCCTCACCAGGGGCTGTGACCTCCTCCTCCATCCCTCCTGTCCCTCACCAGGGGCTGTGACCTTCTCCTCCATGCCTCCTGTCCCTCACCAGGGGCTGTGACCTCCTCCTCCATCCCTCCTGTCCCTCACCAGGGGCTGTGTGACCTCCTCCTCCATCCCTCCTGTCCCTCACCAGGGGCTGTGACCTCCTCCTCCATCCCTCCTGTCCCTCACCAGGGGCTGTGACCTTCTCCTCCATGCCTCCTGTCCCTCACCAGGGGCTGTGACCTCCTCCTCCATCCCTCCTGTCCCTCACCAGGGGCTGTGACCTCCTCCTCCATCCCTCCTGTCCCTCACCAGGGGCTGTGTTACCTCCTCCTCCATCCCTCCTGTCCCTCACCAGGGGCTGTGACCTCCTCCTCCATTCCTCCTGTCCTTCACCAGGGGCTGTGACCTGCTCCTCCATCCCTCCTGTCCCTCACCAGGGGTTGTGACCTCCGCCTCCATCCCTCCTGTCCATCACCAGGGGCTCTGACCTGCTCCTCCATCCCTCCTGTCCCTCACCAGGGGCTGGGATTCCTCCTCCATCCCTCCTGTCCCTCACCAGGGGCTGTGACTCCTCCTCCATCTCTCCTGTCCCTCACCAGGGGCTGTGACCTGCTCCTCCATCCCTCCTGTCCCTAACCAGGCTCTGTGACCTCCTCCTCCATCCCTACTGTCCCACACCAGGGGCTGTGACCTCCTCCTCCATCCCTCCTGTCTCTCACCAAGGGCAGTGACCTCCTCCTCCATCCCTCCTGTCCCTCACCAGGGGCTGTGACCTGCTCCTCCATCCCTCCTGTCCCTCACCAGGGGCTGTGACCTCCTCCTCCATCCCTCCTGTCCCTCACCAGGGGATGTGACCTGCTCCTCCATCCCTCCTGTCCCTCACCAGGGGCTGTGACCTCCTCCTCCATCCCTCCTGTCCCTCACCAGGGGCTGTGACCTCCACCTCCATCCCTCCTGTCCCTCACCAGGGGCAGTGACCTGCTCCTCCATCCCTCCTGTCCCTCACCAGGGGCTGTGACCTGCTCCTCCATCCCTCCTGTCCCTCACCAGGGGCTGTGACCTGCTCCTCCATCCCTCCTGTCCCTCACCAGGGGCTGTGACCTCCTCCTCCATCCCTCCTGTCCCTCACCAGGGGCTGTGACCTCCTCCTCCATCCCTCCTGTCCCTCACCAGGGGCTGTGACCTGCTCCTCTATTTCTCCTGTCCCTCACCAGGGGCTGTGACCTCCTCCTCCATCCCTCCTGTCCCTCACCAGGGGCTGTGACCTGCTCCTCCATCCCTCCTGTCCCTCACCAGGGGCTGTGACCTCCTCCTCCATCCCTCCTGTCCCTCACCAGGGGCTGTGACCTCCTCTTCCATCCCTCCTGTCCCTCACCAGGGGCTGTGACCTCCTCCTTCATCCCTCCTGTCCCTCACCAGGGGCTGTGACCTGCTCCTCCATCCCTCCTGTCCCTCACCAGGGGCTGTGACCTCCTCCTCCATCCCTCCTGTCCCTCACCAGGGGCTGTGACCTGCTCCTCCATCCCTCCTGTCCCTCACCAGGGGCTGTGACCTCCTCCTCCATCCCTCCTGTCCCTCACCAGGGGCTGTGACCTCCTCCTTCATCCCTCCTGTTTCTCACCAGGCTCTGTGACCTCCTCCTCCATCCCTCCTGTCCCTCACCAGGGGCTCTGACCTCCTCCTCCATCCCTCCTGTCCCTCACCAAGGGCTGTGACCTCCTCCTCCATCCCTCCTGTCCCTCACCAGGGGCTCTGACCTCCTTCTCCATCCCTCCTGTCCCTCACCAGGGGCTGTGACCTCCTCCTCCATCCCTCGTGTCCCTCACCAGGGGATCTGACGGCCTCCTCCATCCCTCCTGTCCCTCACCAGGGGCTGTGACCTCCTCCTTCATCCCTCCTGTCCCTCACCAGGGGCTGTGACCTGCTACTCGATCCCTCCTGTCCCTCACCAGGGGCTGTGTTACCTCCTCCTCCATCCCTCCTGTCCCTCACCAGGGGCTGTGACCTCCTCCTCCATTCCTCCTGTCCTTCACCAGGGGCTGTGACCTGCTCCTCCATCCCTCCTGTCCCTCACCAGGGGTTGTGACCTCCGCCTCCATCCCTCCTGTCCATCACCAGGGGCTCTGACCTGCTCCTCCATCCCTCCTGTCCCTCACCAGGGGCTGGGATTCCTCCTCCATCCCTCCTGTCCCTCACCAGGGGCTGTGACTCCTCCTCCATCTCTCCTGTCCCTCACCAGGGGCTGTGACCTGCTCCTCCATCCCTCCTGTCCCTAACCAGGCTCTGTGACCTCCTCCTCCATCCCTACTGTCCCACACCAGGGGCTGTGACCTCCTCCTCCATCCCTCCTGTCTCTCACCAAGGGCAGTGACCTCCTCCTCCATCCCTCCTGTCCCTCACCAGGGGCTGTGACCTGCTCCTCCATCCCTCCTGTCCCTCACCAGGGGCTGTGACCTCCTCCTCCATCCCTCCTGTCCCTCACCAGGGGATGTGACCTGCTCCTCCATCCCTCCTGTCCCTCACCAGGGGCTGTGACCTCCTCCTCCATCCCTCCTGTCCCTCACCAGGGGCTGTGACCTCCACCTCCATCCCTCCTGTCCCTCACCAGGGGCAGTGACCTGCTCCTCCATCCCTCCTGTCCCTCACCAGGGGCTGTGACCTGCTCCTCCATCCCTCCTGTCCCTCACCAGGGGCTGTGACCTGCTCCTCCATCCCTCCTGTCCCTCACCAGGGGCTGTGACCTCCTCCTCCATCCCTCCTGTCCCTCACCAGGGGCTGTGACCTCCTCCTCCATCCCTCCTGTCCCTCACCAGGGGCTGTGACCTGCTCCTCTATTTCTCCTGTCCCTCACCAGGGGCTGTGACCTCCTCCTCCATCCCTCCTGTCCCTCACCAGGGGCTGTGACCTGCTCCTCCATCCCTCCTGTCCCTCACCAGGGGCTGTGACCTCCTCCTCCATCCCTCCTGTCCCTCACCAGGGGCTGTGACCTCCTCTTCCATCCCTCCTGTCCCTCACCAGGGGCTGTGACCTCCTCCTTCATCCCTCCTGTCCCTCACCAGGGGCTGTGACCTGCTCCTCCATCCCTCCTGTCCCTCACCAGGGGCTGTGACCTCCTCCTCCATCCCTCCTGTCCCTCACCAGGGGCTGTGACCTGCTCCTCCATCCCTCCTGTCCCTCACCAGGGGCTGTGACCTCCTCCTCCATCCCTCCTGTCCCTCACCAGGGGCTGTGACCTCCTCCTTCATCCCTCCTGTTTCTCACCAGGCTCTGTGACCTCCTCCTCCATCCCTCCTGTCCCTCACCAGGGGCTCTGACCTCCTCCTCCATCCCTCCTGTCCCTCACCAAGGGCTGTGACCTCCTCCTCCATCCCTCCTGTCCCTCACCAGGGGCTCTGACCTCCTTCTCCATCCCTCCTGTCCCTCACCAGGGGCTGTGACCTCCTCCTCCATCCCTCGTGTCCCTCACCAGGGGATCTGACGGCCTCCTCCATCCCTCCTGTCCCTCACCAGGGGCTGTGACCTCCTCCTTCATCCCTCCTGTCCCTCACCAGGGGCTGTGACCTGCTACTCGATCCCTCCTGTCCCTCACCAGGGGCTGTGACCTCCTCCTCCATCCCTCCTGTCTCTCACCAGGGGCTGTGACCTCCTCCTCCATCCATCCTGTCCCTCACCAGGGGCTGTGACCTCCTCCTCCATCCCTCCTGTCCCTCACCAGGGGCTCTGACCTCCTCCTCCATCCCTCCTGTCCCTCACCAGGGGCTGTGACCTCCTCCTCCATCCCTCCTGTCCCTCACCAGGGGCTGTGACATCCTCTTCCATCCCTCCTGTCCCTCACCAGGGGCTGTGACCTGCTCCTCCATCCCTCCTGTCCCTCACCAGGGGCTGTGACCTCCTCCGCCATCCCTCCTGTCCCTCACCAGGGGCTGTGACCTCCTCCTCCATCCTTCCTGTCCCTCACCAGGGGCTGTGACCTGCTCCTCCATCCCTCCTGTCCCTCACCAGGGGCTCTGACCTCCTCCTCCATCCCTCCTGTCCCTCACCAGGGGCTGTGACCTCCTCCTCCATTCCTCCTGTCCCTCACCAGGGGCTGTGACCTGCTCCTCCATCCCTCCTGTCCCTCACCAGGGGTTGTGACCTCCGCCTCCATCCCTCCTGTCCCTCACCAGGGGCTCTAACCTGCTCCTCCATCCCTCCTGTCCCTCACCAGGGGCTGGGATTCCTCCTCCATCCCTCCTGTCCCTCACTAGGGGCTGTGACCTGCTCCTCCATCCCTCCTGTCCCTAACCAGGCTCTGTGACCTCCTCCTCCATCCCTCCTGTCCCACTCCAGGGGCTGTGACCTCCTCCTCCATTCCTCCTGTCTCTCACCAAGGGCAGTGACCTCCTCCTCCATCCCTCCTGTCCCTCACCAGGGGCTGTGACCTGCTCCTCCATCCCTCCTGTCCCTCACCAGGGGCTGTGACCACCTCCTCCATCCCTCCTGTCCCTCACCAGGGGCTGTGACCTGCTCCTCCATCCCTCCTGTCCCTCACCAGGGGCTGTGACCTCCTCCTCCATCCCTCCTGTCCCTCACCAGGGGCTGTGACCTCCTCCTCCATCCCTCCTGTCCCTCACCAGGGGCTCTGACCTCCTCCTCCATCCCTCCTTTCCCTCACCAGGGGCTGTGACCTCCTCCTCCATCCCTCCTGTCCCTCACCAGGTGCTGTCACCTGCTCCTCCATCCTTCCTGTCCCTCACCAGGGGCTGTGACCTCCTCCTCCATCCCTCCTGTCCCTCACCAGGGGCTGTGACCTCCTCCTCCATCCCTCCTGTCCCTCACCAGGGGCTGTGACCTCCTCCTCCATCCCTCCTGTCCATCACCAGGGGCTGTGACCTCCTCCTCCATCCCTCCTGTCCCTCACCAGGGGCTGTGACCTCCTCCTCCATCCCTCCTGTCCCTCACCAGGGGCTGTGACCTCCTCCTCCATCCCTCCTGTCCCTCACCAGGGCAGTGACCTCCACCTCCATCCTTCCTGTCCCTCACCAGGGGCTGTGACCTGCTCCTCCATCCCTCCTGTCCCTCACCAGGGGCTGTGACCTCCTCCTCCATCCCTCCTGTCCCTCACCAGGGGCTGTGACCTGCTCCTCCATCCCTCCTGTCCCTCACCAGGGGCTCTGACCTCCTCCTCCATCCCTCGTGTCCCTCACCAGGGGCTGTGACCTCCTCCTCCATCCCTCCTGTCCCTCACCAGGTGCTGTGACCTCCTCCTCCATCCCTCCTGTCCCTCACCAGGGGCTGTGACCTCCTCCTCCATCCCTCATGTCCCTCACCAGGGGCTGTGACCTCCTCCTCCATCCCTCCTGTCCCTCACCAGGGGCTGTGACCTCCTCCTCCATCCCTCCTGTCCCTCACCAGGGGCTGTGACCTGCTCCTCCATCCCTCCTGTCCCTCACCAGGGGCTGTGACCTGCTCCTCCATCCCTCCTGTCCCTCACCAGGGGATGTGACCTCCACCTCCATCCCTCCTGTCCCTCACCAGGGGCTGTGACCTCCTCCTCCATCCCTCCTGTCCCTCACCAGGGGCTGTGACCTCCTCCTCCATCCCTCCTGTCCCTCACCAGGGGCTGTGACCTCCTCCTCCATCCCTCCTGTCCCTCACCAGGGGCTGTGACCTGCTCCTCCATCCCTCCTGTCCCTCACCAGGGGCTGTGACCTCCTCCTCCATCCCTCCTGTCCCTCACCAGGGGCTGTGACCTCCTCCTCCATCCCTCCTGTCCCTCACCAGGGGCTGTGACCTCCTCCTCCATCCCTCCTGTCCCTCACCAGGGGCTGTGACCTGCTCCTCCATCCCTCCTGTCCCTCACCAGGGGATGTGACCTCCACCTCCATCCCTCCTGTCCCTCACCAGGGGCTGTGACCTCCTCCTCCATCCCTCCTGTCCCTCACCAGGGGCTGTGACCTGCTCCTCCATCCCTCCTGTCCCTCACCAGGGCATGTGACCTCCACCTCCATCCCTCCTGTTCCTCACCAGGGGCTGTGATCTCCTCCTCCATCCCACCTGTTCCTCACCAGGGGCTCTGACCTCCTCCTCCATCCCTCCTGTCCCTCACCAGGGGCTGTGACCTCTCCAGTTCCATCCCTCCTGTCCCTCACCAGGGGTTGTGACCTCCTCCTCCATCCCTCCTGTCCCTCACCAGGGGCTGTGACCTCCTCCTCCATCCCTCCTGTCCCTCACCAGGGGCTCTGACCTCCCCCTCCATCCCTCCTGTCCCTCACCAGGGGCTGTGACCTCCTCCTCCATCCCTCCTGTCCCTCACCAGGGGCTGTGACCTCCACCTCCATCCCTCCTGTCCCTCACCAGGGGCTCTGACCTCCTCCTCCATCCATCCTGTCCCTCACCAGGGGCTGTGACCTTCACCTCCATCCCTCCTGTCCATCACCAGGGGCTCTGACTGCTCTTCCATCCCTCCCGTCCCTCACCAGGGGCTGGGATTCCTCCTCCATCCCTCCTGTCCCTCACCAGGGGCTGTGACCTCCTCCTCCATCCCTCCTGTCCCTCACCAGGGGCTGTGACCTGCTCCTCCATGCCTCCTGTCCCTCACCAGGGGCTGTGACCTCCACCTCCATCCCTCTTGTCCCTCACCAGGGGCTGTGACCTGCTCCTCCATCCCTCCTGTCCCTCACCAGGGGCTGTGACCTCCTCCTTCATCCCTCCTGTCCCTCACCAGGGGCTGTGACCTCCTCTTCCATCCCTCCTGTCCCTCACCAGGGGCTGTGACCTGCTCCGCCATCCCTCCTGTCCCTCACCAGGGGCTGTGACCTCCTCCTCCATCCCTCCTGTCCCTCACCAGGGGCTGTGACCTGCTCCTCCATCCCTCCTGTCCCTCACTAGGGGCTGTGACCTCCACCTCCATCCCTCCTGTCCATCACCAGGGGCTGTGACCTCCACCTCCATCCCTCCTGTCCCTCACCAGGGGCTGTGACCTGCTCCTCCATCCCTCCTGTCCCTCACCAGGGGCTGTGACCTGCTCCTCCATCCCTCCTGTCCCTCACCAGGGGCTGTGACCTCCTCCTCCATCCCTCCTGTCCCTCACCAGGGGCTGTGACCTGCTCCTCCATCCCTCCTGTCCCTACCAGGGGCTGTGACCCCCTCCTCCATCCCTCCTGTCCCTCTCCAGGGGCTGTGACCCCCTTCTCCATCCCTCCTGTCCCTCACCAGACTCTGTGACCTTATCCTCCATCCCTCCTGTCCCTCACCAGGGGCTGTGACCTGCTCCTCCATCCCTCCTGTCCCTCACCAGGGGCTGTGACCTCCTCCTCCATCCCTCCTGTCCCTCACCAGGGGCTGTGACCTCCTCCTCCATCCCTCCTGTCCCTCACCAGACTCTGTGACCTTATCCTCCATCCCTCCTGTCTATCACCAGGGGCTGTGACCTGCTCCTCCATCCCTCCTGTCCCTCACCAGGGGCTGTGATCTCCTCCTAAATCCCTCCTGTCCCTCTCCAGGGGCTGTGACCCCCTTCTCCATCCCTCCTGTCCCTCACCAGACTCTGTGACCTTATCCTCCATCCCTCCTGTCCCTCACCAGGGGCTGTGACCTGCTCCTCCATCCCTCCTGTTCCTCACCAGGGGCTGTGACTTGCTCCTCCATCCCTCCCTGTCCCTCACCAGGCTCTGTGACCTCCTCCTCCATCGCTCCCTGTCCCTCACCAGGGGATGTGACCTCCTCCTCCATACCTCCTGTCCCTCACCAGGCTCTGTGACCTCCTCCTCCATCCCTCCTGTCCTTCACCAGGGGCTGTGACCTCCTCCTCCATCCCTCTGTCCCTCACCAGGCTCTGTGACCTCCTCCTCCATCCCCCCTGTCCCCCACCAGGGGCTGTGACCTCCTCCTCCATCCCTCCTGTCCCTCACCGGGCTCTGTGACCTCCTCCTCCATCCCTCCTGTCCCTCACCAGGGGCTGTGACCTGCTCCTCCATCCCTCCCTGTCCCTCACCAGGCTCTGTGACCTCCTCTTCCATACCTCCTGTCCCTCACCACGCTCTGTGACCTCCTCCTCCATCCCTCCTGTCCCTCACCAGGGGCTGTGACCTCTTTCTCCATCCCTCCTGTCCCTCACCAGGCTCTGTGACCTCCTCCTCCATCCCTCCTGTCCCTCACCAGGGGCTGTGACCTGCTCCTCCATCCCTCCTGTCCCTCACCAGGCTCTGTGACCTGCTCCTCCATCCCTCCTGTCCCTCACCAGGGGCTGTGACCTGCTCCTCCATCCCTCCTGTCCCTCACCAGGGGCTGTGACCTGCTCCTCCATCCTTCCTGTCCCTCACCAGGGGCTGTGACCTCCTCCTCCATCTCTCCTGTCCCTCACCAGGGGCTGTGACCTCCTCCTCCATCCCTCCTGTCCCTCACCAGGGGCTCTGACCTCCTCCTCCATCCCTCCTATCCCTCACCAGGGGCTGTGACCTGCTCCTCCATCCCTCCTGTCCCTCACCAGGGGCTGTGACCTCCTCCTCCATCCCTCCTGTCCGTCACCAGGTGCTGTGACCTCCTCCTCCATCCCTCATGTCCCTCACCAGGGGCTGTGACCTGCTCCTCCATCCCTCCTGTCCCTCACCAGGGGCTGTGACCTGCTCCTCCATCCCTCCTGTCCCTCACCAGGCACTGTGACCTCCTCCTCCATCCCTCCTGTCCCTCACCAGGCTCTGTGACCTGCTCCTCCATCCCTCCTGTCCCTCACCAGGCACTGTGACCTCCTCCTCCATCCCTCCTGTCCCTCAGCAGGCACTGTGACCTCCTCCTCCATCCCTCCTGTCCCTCACCAGGCTCTGTGACCTCCTCCTCCATCCTTCCTGTCCCTCACCAGGGGCTGTGACCTGCTCCTCCATCCCTCCTGTCCCTCACCAGGCTCTGTGACCTGATCCTCCATCCCTCCTGTCCCTCACCAGGCACTGTGACCTCCTCCTCCATCCCTCTTGTCCCTCACCAGGCTCTGTGACCTCCTCCTCCATCCCTCCTGTCCCTCACCAGGGGCTGTGACCTGCTCCTCAATCTCTCCTGTCCCTCACCAGGCTCAGTAACCTCCTCCTCCGTCTGTCCTGTCCCTCACCAGGCTCTGTGACCTCCTCCTCCATCTCTCCTGTCCCTCACCAGGGGCTGTGACCTCCTCCTCCACCCCTCCTGTTCCTCACCAGGCGCTGTGACCTCCTCCTCCATCTCTCCTGTCCCTCACCAGGGGCTGTGACCTGCTCCTCCATCCCTCCTGTCCCTCACCAGAGGCTGTGACCTGCTCCTCCATCCCCCCTGTCCCTCACCAGGGGCTGTGACCTGCTCCTCCATCCCTCCTGTCCCTCACCAGAGGCTGTGACCTGCTCCTCCATTCCCCTTGTCCCTCACCAGAGGCTATGACCCGCTCCTCCATCCCCCCTGTCCCTCACCAGGGGCTGTGACCTGCTCCTCCATCCCTCCTGTTACTCACCGGGGGCTGTGACCTCCTCCTCCATCCCTCCTGTCCCTCACCAGGGGATGTGACCTCCTCCTCCATCCCTCCTGTCCCTCACCAGGGGATGTGACCTCCTCCTCCATCCCTCCTGTCCCTCACCAGGGGCTCTGTCTGTTCCTCCATCCCTCCCTGTCCCTCACCAGGCACTGTGACCTCCTCCTCCATCCCTCCTGTCCCTCACCAGGGGCTGTGACCTCCTCCTCCATCCCTCCTGTCCCTCACCAGGGGCTCTGTCTGTTCCTCCATCCCTCCCTGTCCCTCACCAGTCACTGTGACCTCCTCCTGCATCCCTCCTGTCCCTCACCAGGGGCTGTGACCTCCTCCTCCATCCCTCCTGTCCCTCACCAGGGGCTCTGTCTGTTCCTCCATCCCTCCCTGTCCCTCACCAGGCACTGTGACCTCCTCCTCCATCCCTCCTGTCCCTCACCAGGGGATGTGACCTCCTCCTCCATCCCTCTTGTCCCTCACCAGGGGCTGTGACCTCCTCCTCCATCCCCCTTGTCCCTCACCAGAGGCTGTGACGTGCTCCTCCATCCCCCCTGTCCCTCACCAGGGGCTGTGACCTCCTCCTCCATCCCTCCTGTCCCTCACCAGGGGCTCTGTCTGTTCCTCCATCCCTCCCTGTCCCTCACCAGGCACTGTGACCTGTTCCTCCATCCCTTCCTTTCCCTCACCAGGTTTTGTGCCCTGGCTGGAACCATGAGCAACAATACTCTGTAAATCACCCTATCTCAAATGTGCTCTCCTGGACATAGAGCTGGGGCTCGGACAGGCTGTGAGCATGGTGACCATGTGACAGGTGAGGGCCGAGCTCTGGGTTGAGCAGCTGAGTCAGGACCCCCTCTCGATCCTGTGGCCCCCTGGGCCTAGGCACTCTGCACTACCTTTCTGGGAGCTCCTTCAAAAGCCACGTCTTCCATCCTGCAGAACGGACATCAGGCTACCCTCTGAAAAGGGCCATGTGACCTGTCACTGGGAATCTGTCATTTTTAATGTATAAAAGCAGCCAGAGATAAACCACATGAACGGCAGTCCTGGGCTGCAGCATGTCTTGTGTATACATGAGGTGCGCCAGATCTGACCTGGGGCCACAGCACTCCAACCCAGGGAATCTGCACGTTTAAGGTCACCTGAGACACCACAGCAGCCAGCACAGCAGCACTGACCCCTCCTGGATCAGTGGTTCCTGAGAACCATGCACAGGAGCATTTTTAAGCCCAGGACCGCACACCTGTGGCATGGGCAGATTTGGGAAGGCACCCCCGCCTGTTTCCTGGAGCCAGTTCTCACCTGTCTACCTCCAAACCTTTCTGAAACAAGATTCAAACCCATGGGCAAAAACTCACATGAGGGTCACCAGCCAAGTAGGGTAGGGTGGACGGAGGAGTATGGCCATTAAGGGCTCCTTCCTCCATCACAGTTAGCAGCAGACATGGCCAAGTCTTCTTGATGGGGAAACCTCGGCCGTCACAGCTGGGTGCCAGGTACACTGCCCTCCAGCGGCTGTGACCAGAGCCTCTGAGGGGCACAAGGGTGATGGCCGGCCTGGGACCCCAGTGGTGACAGTCTTACAGAAAGCCCAGGCTCAAGTCCAACCCCAGAGCATTTCAGATGTGACCGCACATGTCTTTGTTATTGAGACTGTTAACATGCTGAGCTTGCAGAGTTTTAGACTCAAACATATGGAACACCTTATTTTAAAAGTTACATTTAAGGATGTGAGTATGTGGCAAAATTGGTGCCTATTATTGCGTCACTATTGTCTCCAAACCTATCTAACGGGGCTCAGTGAGGCTGAGCACATTCAGTCTTAATAACAGAAACACATATGCGTGGGGTCGTATGATTCCAGGCCAACCATCTCCCTGAGACAAATAAATGTAGTCACTTGGACGCAACTAGGAAGGCAATTACAAGTATTTGGCCCACTTTCTCAAGATGCAAGCGGCACTGCACTCTTCGTCAGTACGTGGGCACCCTCCGAGAGGGCAGCAGACTGTAGGAGCTGGGCGCCTCTAATCCCAGCCTGAAAGAGCAGACTAGACCCTCACCAGATTCCAAGGTGGCCCTCCCTCCACATCTGGAACACAGAAGGACATTTCACCTTTAAAGTACTCAAAGCTGTGCCCACATCTGTGTGTTGTCCCCACCCTTACTGTGAGACTCCAGTAACGACCAGCTGGGAGGGTTTGTGCAAGTGTAACTAGGCTGGCTTCGAAGCTGTCCTCTGGATGGAATGCGCGCCATCTTCCACGCTGTGGAAGGAGAGAGTCACCAGTGGTCAGGGGCGTCTTGGAGGTTTGACATTCACCTTGAGGCTTGGGGGGTTCCTCTCCAAGGGCACAGGAGGAAAGGTACCCAGCTTAGAGCAGCACTTCTGGGTGGGAGGCTGAGACAGGAAATCCGCCTGCTTACTCCTTCCTTTACCTGTTCAGGTGGGCAGCTTGGTGCTCCCAGAGGTCGGAGTCAGAGGGCGCAGGCATCCTTGACCCCCTGGGCATCCTGAATTGAACACTGAACACGCAGAGATGTTCCTGCTTCCTGGGGAAGGGGGCAGGAATGGGACATTAAAGGGCTTCTCCAAGAAGGCCCTGTGTCAGGCTGCCATCTGAGCTGGGTAACAGGCACACTTTGAAGCAACAGTGGCTTCTCCGAGCTCTGCCCCAGATGCACCGTGTACCCCCCTGGAAGTTGCTGACTTCAGGTGGAGCCCTGTCTGTCGATGGACCTTTGGTGCAAGATCCCGTGTGTGGCACCTCCCCTTTCCTGGACTCTCTTAGCTGTCACATTTCTGGAAGGCCTACACTAAAGGCAGCTCGGCATCCTGAAGGTGCTCAGCCACCGAGCCCTCCAGACTTTAAATTCTCCCAGTGCCGCGTAGGTTCAGAGAAAAGTAGTACCCAATACAGGCACCATTTTCACCATATAGTCACATCCTTAAATTAAGTGTGACATTTAAAATGAGTTGTTTTTCACGTTTACATCTAGAAGTCCGCAAGCCTGATGTTAACAGAGTCTAAACAACAAAAATGTATGTGCCAGCAGCAAGAAGAACATTTTACTTAACAGGACAGTAACAATTCTGGTAGACGAGCAGCCACGTTCAAAGAAAGGTCATCAAACACGTGGGTATCACCCACTTATAGACCTTCTGCAAGAATAAAACTACTGTAAAGCACATGGCAGCCCTGTCCCCACAGGTGCAGAAGGACAGGGATGACCAGTGCCAAAGCCACGTTGTGGCATCGCTCATCCACACAGTCCATGCTCGTCTGACAGCACTCTGCAGTTGGTCGGGTCACATGGTTAGTATATGGGCCAGTCCATCTTCTCGTGGAGGATGGCATCTGAGCAGAGGAGACAAGTACTGCAGAAGTCACTAAACCAGAAACAGAGATCGGGGTTTCACTTACAGCAAGGGAAGAACCAACCCAAGATAAAATCACTGTAGTCTTAAAAACTCAGCACTTAAACAGTGCTGTCCACGACGTCCTTTCCTATAACTGGAGCCCAGACCACCTTTCAACAGAGGCTGCTTCGTATTGAAAGGGTTGGCCCTGAGACTGACATAACCTGTAAAAACCCCACCATGTTCTATGTATGTTGTGAATGACATGGTGGCACCTGGTTCTGCGGTTCTGGGGTGAGTGCTTGCTCAGAACCCAGGGAGACGCTGTCCTTGGTGGATGTGCTCTGTTCTGTCTGTGCCCACGTGTCCAGGACCCTGAAGGACAGGAGGTGTAAAACACCACTCAGATGTTCTTCAGCAGCTCACTCTGTCCATCTGCACATGAGTCCTCGCTCTTCAGAGGCCCGGAACGAGGCCCTCGGGAAAGGCAGGAGGAAACGGAAGACCACGCGTCTCTTCAGCACAACACACTGGCAGCCTTGTTCCCGGGCCTTCTTGAAGGTGTGTTCTTTGGCTCTTAACAAAGCCACCAGGCAGAGAGGTCAGGGACAAAGGTGAGCACCACTTCTCACAGCAGGCATCGGACCAGGGTGAGTTTGCTGACCTCCAAGAACCTTCCGACCAGGATGGGATTCCATGAGACAGCGGTGCCTCTGATGCCCCTCCAGGATGACAGCACATCTCTGGCTCTGCTACCATGTCACCTGGAACAAATTAAACCAGTGAGCCTCCAACAACTCATCATTCAGAGACACCTTTTGTCACCTGTGTAGTCTGCCCGCGAGTCCCTTTCCCTGTGAACAGCCTCCACAGACAGCTCTGCACAGCAAGTTCTGGACATTTCTCACTTTTGATCACAAAGCATGCACCATGGCGCCCACTGCATTTTGGGGCCATGCAGGAGGTGTGGGCCTTGTGTCCCGCTAAATCACCAGCAGGGATCATCAGTGGTGGCTCAGCAGGAGGGCCACAGTGGTGAGTTTGCCTTGGGGACACCATGGAAGCTCAGCTGGCCTCCCAGGCCCTCGCCCCCTCAACCTAGATGTCCTGAGGAGAGCAGCATCTGAGGAATTGGCTTTGTGGTGTTGTGGCACAGGAGGAACCCTGAGGTAACCCAGGGTAAGGGAGGATGGGCTGGAAGGTCAGGAGGGGAAGGGAGGTGACCTTGGGAACTAGAAGATGGACAGGAAGGGAGTAAAAGATGGGGAAGGACTTCAGAGGAGTTGGGGAAGGGAGGTGAGGGGAGGTGGGGAAGGGAGTAGGGGATGGGGAGCTAGGTGAGGGGAGGTGGGGAAGGGAGTAGGGGATGGGGAGGGACTTGAGGGGAGGTGGGGCAGGGAGT